>NC_056735.1:1362405594-1362440594 GCF_019279795.1 Protopterus annectens
AAACTTGAATTTTAGCAATCTATTTCTTATCTATGTCATAGAAAGCTTGGTCCAAACGTAAACATGCACTCCCTCAGTGAGCACATACCATTCCATGGAGCTCAGACACAAATTAGCTAGATTCTGCCCCCCCCCCCCCCCATGAGCATAAACTTGCTTCTGTTCCAACCTTTATGATAATCTCTATAGAAAATCTTTCATTTTTAAAAGAGAGATAATTGCTTATACTTTGGAGTTAGCCAGTGTTTTATGAAGTGTAACACTTTCCAGGATATAGCTGTCCCCCATCTCTATCCAAGAGTGAATGTTTCTACACAGTGAATCTTTTCAATACTGAAAAAAATAAAACAATTTCTGAAACATCATACTTAAGAGAAAAAAAGAAAAAGAAGCATTTAATCAACCAGGCATTCTGAACAAAACTTAATAACCAAAGTCATAATCAATTTGTCAGGTGCCAGTGTTTCTTTAATTTACCATATTTCATTGGGCGAATTGAATAAATTATTTAAAAAATGTGTCATGGCATACATACCTGCATATGCCTCTCTGCAATCTAATTGCATTTCTGATTTATGCACTTTCTGTACGAGATTTCCATGACTAGTTCTAGCAATTGTTGTTTTTAAATGGCTGGCTTATTGTGTTTATATATCTGTTTTGGAAAATACCTTTAAATTCTAAAATTTCAAATGTCAGTAAAAACTTTGTTATGATATGTATGCTTCTTATATCTCTTATAGCACTATCAATCTAAAATGACACTTAAAAGGTTGCATTGGATTATACTTTCAAATTCTAAAATTTTAAACGTCAATAAAAAGAAAAAAAAGATCATGCTACCTGGAATCCTTCAACTGCCTATGTATAGACAACTATTCCACTATCATAAGGTCAAAGATCCTGGTTGTACCAGCTGTGACCTGGGTTTGAAAAGCATAGATGCATAGACATGAAAAATAAGGCCAGGTTGAATATGTGTGTGTGTGTGTGTGTGTGTGTGTACGCATAGACATGAAAAATAAGGCCAGGTTGAATGTGTGTGTGTGTGTGTGTGTGTGTGTGTGTGTGTGTGTGTGTGTGTGTGTGTGTGTGTGTGTGTGTGTGTGTGTGTGTATGTGTGTGTGTACGCATAGAGATGAAAAATAAGGCCAGGCTGAATGTGTGTGTGTGTGTGTGTGTGTGTGTGTGTGTGTGTGTGTGTGTGTGTGTGTGTGTGTGTGTGTGTGTGTGTGTGTGTGTGTGTGTGTATGTATGCATAGACATGAAAAATAAGGCCAGGTTGAATGTGTGTGTGTGTGTGTGTGTGTGTGTGTGTGTGTGTGTATGTGGGTGTACATGTGCATATAGCAGAACTCAAATAAAAATTCAATCACTTGAAACAGTTTTCCCTGAAGTTGTAATTTAAATTTAAATTATAATTTATAATTTTTTATTTACTTGAGACTAGAGAAAATGTGCTTCTTGTAGGCTATAGTGGATAAGCAGGTTATAGTCATTTTGCTGACATATATTGAGTTGTCACTCTTGAAGACTTGTGCATCTGCAAATTGCTTAGTGAATGCATATGTAAGACTTGCTAGAGTAAAATGGGTAGATGTAGGAATTACGCCCCCCCCCCCCACACACACACACATACACATATATCCCTCCAAAAGCACACATGATGATCTTGTTAACAACAGAAGGAGAATAGCTGACAGAAATCTCTAACTGTGAAGCACATTTTATTCAATAGACTGCAGTGGAAATGTAAAGGTAAGGATTAAGTTTCTGTGATTGGTCATCGTACCAGTATCTGTTTACAATTTGGGCAAATAGGAACATTCTAAGCAGTGAACGGAAATTTTGTAGGCTGAATCACTACAGTTTCTTTCACCAGTAAAGAGACCACAATGAGTTCTAGGGATGTAGCTGCAGTGTCCAGTTTCTGGATGGAGCTTTACGATTATAGTGAGATCACACTTCTCACCTTCTGTAGGAAAGTCTATGTCAGGGTGCTGAAAAAACAGACTTTAGGAAAACATTTAGCCTATGATTCAGAAAGAAAAATACAAATCTCCTCTAAACTGTGCAACAGTGAATCAGCTCTTTTAATCTGCACAGTACCTGAGAGGTTGTGTGAGTCTGTAAATATGGTTTGCATGTATTTTGTGAACCTCAAGAAGGCATACATGCCCTTCAATATCTTTTTATAAGGGCCTACAACATTCTTAGACTCCGGCTCTAGACAATTTTGTCCCTGTATTTAAATACTTATAGTTGTGTATGAATCTTTAAATTAAGTCACATATATTCAAAGCAGGTATAGGGAGGGCTCTTTGTATTTTAAATGGACACAACATCAAGGGAGAGGCAAGATCAAGAGATATCAAGTTTGGGACAGCACTCCTAATCTGTGTTATTTGTAGATGATATTGTCATATTAGCCTCACCTGATTGCCCTCAATGGAGCAGCCTCTGAGCAGTATGAAAATTAAAACCTTTAATTTTAAGGGCATTGTTTTTTGCCAGAAAAGAGTGGACTGCTTTTTGCATTTGAAAAATAAGGAACATCTTTCTCTACAGACAGAAGGTTTTCAAGTATCTTGATGTCTTGATCGTGAGAGAATGTGCAAAGGATAAGGAAATGGTCCACTGAATGCATGCATCAGGGAGGATAATGCAGGCATAATACTTGAGTATGGTGAGGAAATAAGGACTGAATCATGGAAGTGGGAAATGAGTCAAGGGGCAAAACTTTCATTTTACTACTGTCTATGTCCTCATCCTTAACTATTGTCATGAACATTGGGTAGTGAGTGAAACGATTAGATCACAGATACAAGCTGCAGAAATAAAGTTCCTTTAGAAATTAAGTAGAATAACTTTGCACAGCATTTAATTGATTTTAAACATGTGACAATTTCCTGCTGTCCACTGTTTACCACAAGGCCATCTCTAACCATTGCTGTAGTGAACATGTTGTGGAACAACTTAACAATAAACTGTGCAAACAGATTTTATTCTGACAAAGAATGCACTGTTACTTAAACATCTGATAAGGCTGTAGATAAACTGCTGTAATAAGCCTTCACAGGTGATACATTTGTTCACCAAAGAGTTAGCCACAGGAGCGGAGTTGAACAGCATTTGTTATCAAGCACCTAATGGATTAAGCACTTCAGCTTTAACAGCAGGAATAGATGAGCGATTCTTGAATTAATGGCTGCAGTCAGTTAGCAAGATTGCATAACAATCAATCATTTTCTAAAGCACTTCAGCCTTACCAGTAGCAAAAGCTAAGTATAATTCATGAGTTTACAGAAGAATTAAGATGGCAGTAGTTCATCTGGGTGGGCAGCTGAAGAAATTATGATTTTGTTCTTGTCAGCACTTCTACCACAAAAAGTATCTGTTGTTTTAAGGTATAAATAGATCGGCTGCCTTTCTTAGAGAAGGAAAGGGAAAAAAAGGATGCCCTAGCTTATTTTCTCGTCTTTTGTATGCAGTTAGAACCATGACACCTGTGCTGTAAGCAATATGTAAGTGGCAGTTATTAACCCTTATGGGTAGAATCACATCTTCAGGCCAGCAGAACAAAAAAAAAAAGAAAGCAAACTTTATCATGAAAGCTTTCCATTTAATAATTTTTTCTGCATTCCTCACAAACTTGAATAACTTTAAATAAAAATACAATAGCAAGGCACTGAAATCATTAACTATGCCCAGCATTACTCACTTACTGATATATACTGTTTGTTCTTTATTTAAATGTATAAGCAATATCGGTAATGACAGATTTCCAGTATTATAAACAGACACGTGTGCAGCATTAAATGACTTGATCCTATAGCACATTTTTTGCATACTTCCATTTGTACCCATAGTTCCTGATGACATCCTGAATTACTCTTGAGTCTCATTTACTTAACCAAGTCATTTACTAATTAACAATAGGCAGCATATGATCAGGCAAGGTGCAAGTCACACAAATGCACTGCACTGGAGATATTCACTATTTCTCATTTGTTTTTCACATTCTGATATTTGCACTCATATGTTCATAACCAAGTGAAGTGGGGGGAGGTTGTATAGTTTAAAAATGTAACAGTAGGAGACAAAAATATATGATGCCAGTGTTCATGTATGGTGCAACATTTCTATATGTACACTAAAATCTTCAAAACCATCCGACTCACAAACAGCACAACATTAAGTGAAATTTTTTATGATCCTGAAGAAAGTTATTATTGATACCTCCACTATAAATTAGACATTTTAAGTGATACTGAATGTTATTTATAATACTAATTAAGCAAATGCACATAATTTATAGATTGTTCATATTTCTGTACATATTTCAGTAAGCAATTGATCAGAATTTCTTGCTATCATCAAAGGTCAAGTGTGGTTGATCAGAAGTGCTATTGACATAATATGCCTAGATTGTGCACTTTCTAAAATAAAAAAGAAACTCTTGTGAAACTTTAGAGAAAACTATAATGCTGGAATTTTTGTATTATGGTATATTACAGCATTAATGTAAAGGCAAAATGACTGTGCTATTATTGTAAAGAATGTTGTGTCTTTCGGCTTTTTCCTGGTTAGGGGTCGCCACAGCGGAACTCCGGTCCGCTAATGATTGGCAGTAGATTTTTACATGCCGAGTTGCCGGCCCTGATGCACAACCTTCGATGAAGGTACGCCCATTCATGCATGTCTCCACACAGAAGATGCTCTAGCTGAGAATTGAACAGGACAACGTCTTACTGTGAGGCGACAACACTACCGCAGCACCACCACTGCAGAATACATTGTGAAAAATATATTGATATTTGTTCATTTTTGATGGCATTTAAAGTTCACAACACAATTATGTTTGTTGACTTTTTAATTTTTAAACTGATTTTTTTCAGTAAAATTAACTGGAGTCTAAGAATATATGCAGACTGCTAGAGTTATGATATTTGATAATTACTCTGTGTGAATGAATATAAAAATAGGTAACCGAGTATTACAGGTGAACAGATAGATCAGCTTCATGCAATCAAAATGTGAGGTGTGTATTTACTGTGACTGTTTAGATTTTTTCAACTTAAAAGTAACAAAAAATTTAAGTCATTCATTACATGGACTTTTCCCATAAATGGAATGGCATTTTACACGGCATAAAAGAACAAAAGTGATCCAAATGGAAACATGGAGATTAAATGGCGTGTATAAGTGGTCAGATTTATGACGACACTACTATCATTCACATTAGTGAGATATGGACTTGAAAAGAGTTACTAAGATGTGTCATCCAGTTCCCCTCTGTACATGATGTTAATTACATATATATTATAGTATAGCACTAGCAGATGATAATGCTAAGCATAGAGAACACTATTATTTTTAAGAGCAGACAGGTTAGTCTTAACAAGGAACAGGAATCTTATGGGGGAAAGAGCAGACAGATAAACAGGTATGTGCACATTCTTGTTTTATAAGTCAGGGATTAAGGAAGGAATCTCCAGGAAAATTGTCTTAAAAGAGCAACCAGGCAGGAAACTGTCCCAGCATATAAAACTTGGCAGGTGTTCCTTACATCGAAAGGAAGCAACATACTAACAAGAACAGATATATTCCTGTGTTTGTCAAAAACTGTTTTGTGACTGTGTTGATTTGCTTTAAAATCCCTTTGAATACTTTCTCCAAAGACATAGTTGTTATATAAAATTTGACTTTATTTTTGTTCATCCTGTTTGTTAAAGGAAGCAAATTTTGTGTTGCCTCATGGAGATAACCTATTGCACATTCTAAGAAAGCTGTTTCAAGAGACTGCTCCACAATGCTGTTGAATATCACATGGCTTGCAACAAGCAGAAAAGGCAGTTTTATGCACGTTGTCATGTGGTGAACTTTTGTAGAAAACACTTTGCCTTTTTGTGTTTGTTTTGTTTTTTATATATTTTATCTGAGTATTTTTCTCTGCCCCAGACATTCTAGCTTTGTTTAAGGACTGTAATCAATAAAATAAGTCCAGGCTATCCACTGACGTAGAATTAAAGTAACATGCTGTGATTGCTGAACATCTGTAAATGTTTCTGTAACCGGGGGCTATTAAACCCTATAACTAGACAAGGATTACAATGAACTGGGAAATCATTGTGTTCATATGGCATTTTGTTACACAAAGAATCATTATGGCATGAAGGAAGTGTGACTTCTGTTGTACTTGTCTATTTTTCCATGAGAACTGCAACTGCTAAGTTTGTGCAGAATGGAAAGGCTTTTCAAGATCTTCATGTGCTCAACCACAGCCCTGCAGAAGGGATGTTCAGATACAGACTGGTACCTTCTCAATTTGCTGGTTCATTTTAAATGTTCTGCAAAAGGACAAATAGTCAGTTTTATCTTGCTGAGTTAACAGATAATGTTGCTAGGAGCTTCAAAAGTCATTGTCCTTCTCAAACAAGCCAAGAAGAAAATGTTTAGGCCTGCTTGGTGGTTTTAAAGTTTATTTTTTACTGTTTTTGCCTTATCTTTTCAAAAAAACAAAACAAAAACAAAAAAAATTCCTTGTTTCCTGCCTTTCTAAGCTAGTATAGTCCAGTTTTCAGGCTAGTGCTGAATTCAGGGTTGTGCTACAAGTTTCTCAGTTGCCCACACCTTACTTGGATAGAAGGAAGTTTCTCTGTTCACCTGTGAGAGAGGGGAGCTTTGAGCAGCCTATCTGTCTGGAGGAGTGGTTTCAGCCCAGAAGTTAGTAGTTTATTGGCCATTTTGGGCTAATTTCTCTCTCTTTCATTTCCCTGCTATAAAAACCACATTTGCACGGTTTTGTGCGCCGGGCAGTGCCAGTTAGCTAGGGTTAAATTATTCCCGACTCCACTGTTTCCTCTTCAGTTTTTCCTTTGAAACTAGTAAAACTCTCAACCTAAGCACTCAAAAAGCATCACACAGCCCAGTACTTGTTCAGACCTAATAGCAAGCACTAATATACCCTGACACTTGATTGCCCAGCAGGGCAAGGTTCTTTATTCACCCCTCACCAACCAAGCGACTAAGCAGCTCACCCTACTATTCAGGCATGACCAAAGGGCAATTTCAGGTGTACTCTCCAGTCCAGCTAGTGAATCTGGGTATCCTGAGGCAATGTTACAACTGCCTCATGTACACAGACAACCCTCTCCTCCTACCACAAAACACTAACATATGCGAGAGATGCAATTATACAGCCATACTGGAGGCTAAGCTGTCTCCACCCAAGAATGGAACAGACAGTCAAGAGGAGAAGGTTAACACTTGCACCACACCTCCAGCCACACATAGACCTACTAAACCAGCACTGGCAAAAAATACACAAAAATACACAAAATCATACTCAGAGGCTCTAAATAAAAACCTGCAAAAGCATCAGAGACCTCCAAAGCAGACAGTCAAACAACCTGCACCTCCCATCACAAACCAGACAACACATAAAACACAAAATCAGTGTGCCGCACAATCACAGCCCTTAAGGCAAAATAACATACCTAACACATTAGTAATAGGTTACTCTATAGTCAGGCACACTGACGTCCCACTCACTAGGGTGGACAAGCAGAAGGTTACTGTTAGCTGCCTGTCAGGAGCCAGAATCCGCCACATAACACAAGCACTCAAGTCACTCCAGAACAAGTACAAATATGACTCTGTCATAGTTCATGTTGGTGTGAATGACCTGAGACCTACCTCCCTGGACTACATGAAAAGAGACATGGAAGAGCTCTCTGATCATGTAGCCAAGGCTGGTATGACCCTGACCCTGAGCAGCATCCTGCCCTCACCAAGAATGATACCTCAGTATAAAGAAAAAATTATCAATTTCAACAATTGTCTAAGCTTCTGGTGTCATTCAAAGGGGATCCAGTGTCTGTTAGCCTGGGACAACATGCTCGACAAGCCGCATTGCTTTGCAAGAGATGGCTTGCACCTGTCACCCCTAGGCTTTTGGATACTAGCCAAGGCTCTTGCTGCCCCCATAGTGCCTTTTTTAGGCAAGGCTCAAAAGTCAAACCCACCTCTGTAAACAGCACAATTAACAAAAAACTGAGGGTTATGCTACTCAACACCAGGAGTTTAAATCTCAAAATGCATGCGCTCGAAGCACTCCTCAGTATGGAGAATGTCAACATCTGTGCAGTAACTGAAACCTGGTTCAAGGCTCCAGAGGGCACCCCAGCACTACTGGGCTACAACTCATACTACACGTTTTGGCTACAGAACACGGACTGAAACACAAAAGGAGGGGGTGTATCCATATTCATCAAGGATACCTACACCTCCAGGTTAGTGGCACAGCATGATACCTCTGAGATCATCCATGTGCAACTAACATCAGGCAAATATGCAATGCAAATTGTGGCCTGCTACAGATCACCCTCCATTACCCAGGACCACCACTCCACCTTTCTGGAGACACTGGAAAACTACCTTGATATTGGGAGATTTCAATTACCCTACCATTAACTGGGAAAACTGCTTAAGTACAAACTCCCAGGCCCAGTGCTTCCTGGAATTCATCATCTCACATGCCCTGGATCAGCTGGTAAACTCCCCTACCAGAGTTGAAAACATATTGGGCCTGGTCATTACAAACATGGGGGACAGGTGTTCCACACCGGAGGTCAACCCGTCACTGGTTAGATCAGACCATAAACTAATCACTCTGAATGTCCACACCCCACCACCCCTAACTAAGGAAACCACAGTGAAAAACTTTTCTAAAGCAAACTTCACCTTACTTAAGGCAGAGGCGGTAAGTTTCACGGCCCCCATGCTAAAGGATAATGCTGCCCAAGATGCAGAAGCCTTTACAAATGCACTCTTTGAGAACCTACAAGGATGCATGGATTGTGCCATCCCTAGCACAATCAAGACTCACTCCTCTAAGAGAAGGAAACCAGTCTGGTGGACCCCTGCCATACACAGGCTATACAATAGAAGGAGGAAACTAGTTAAGAAAAAAAAGCAAATCCCAAGAAGGAAAGACATCCCTGATCAGTATCAGTAAGAAACTAAGGTCCCTCATAAAATCATCCAAGGCTAACTTTGAAAGAAAAGTAGCCAAGGATTCAAAAGATAACCACAAAGCCTTCTTTAGCTATGTTAAGAATCTAAGTGGCAACTCACAGATATGCACTGAACTAGTGCAAAATAGCAAAAAATACACTGAACCTACTGATATTGCCAACATCCTGTTAGATATATTCAGTTCAAACTTCACCCTCCCTCTCACCCCCAAAAGGGCCCACAACAATACCGGAAAAGTGTAGTGTCCTGGAAATCACAGACGCACGGATGAAAATAGCCCTTTCAAAAGCCAAAAACACAGCGTCAATGGGGCCAGATGGTGTCCCAGGCTGCATCTTGCACAAACTACAGAACGAACTAACCCCCCACCTAAACACACTGTTCAACTTCAGCCTCTCCACAGGCTACATGCCCATAGAATGGTGCACAGCAATGGATATTCCACTCCACTAAGGAGGAACATAACTGACCCTGGTAACTATTGCCTCATAAGTCTGACTAGCCTGGTCTGCCAGGCTGTGGAGCGCATCATCATGGAACTCATTAACAAAGACATTGGGAACCTCCAAACACTTGACCCGACCCAGCTTGGCTTTGTTAAGGGCAGATCATGCCTACTAAACCTGGATGACTTCTTCAAGACAATCACCAAGGCCATAGATGAGGGAAAGGTTGTTCACACAGCCCACCTTGACCTCGCCAAGGGTTTCGACACCATTCCCCACTCGGGTATTACAGAAAAACTCACCAGCCTGAACATAAACCCCTATGTCACGAGATGGGTTGCCAACTGGCTTACAGACAGAACTCACACAGTAAGAATAGTGGGCTCCAGGTCCAACTCTAAACCAGGCACAAGGGATGTCCCACAAGGCTCAGTCCTGGGACCCTTACTGTTCAGCATATGCTTCTCAGAAGTACAGGCAAACACAGGAGGGCTATGGCTAACCAAGTTTGCCAATGACTGCAAACTGGGAGCCATAATTGGCTCTCCATCTGACAAGGACATCCTCCAAAAGGGCCTTACTGAGACGGACACCTGGTGTCAAAGTCATGGCCTCAAGCTAAATGCCAAAAAATGCATAGTTATCCCGTCTGGGAAAAACAAAACACCCACAAATTACCACATAGGTGGCAGCCCCCTTAATACAGAAGAGGTAATAAGAGATCTGGGGCCCCAGGTAGATAGTAATCTCTCCTTTGACAATCATATTGCCAAAGTAGTTAGGAAATCCTTCTATGTGGCCCATCTAATTACTAAAGGGTTCGCATCTAGAAATAAAGAGGTTATAGTGCCCCTCTACCCGTCATTCATCTGACCCATCATAGAGTACAATTCCCCATTTGGGATGTACCTCGCAAGACACTTCCAATAGCTGGAGACCACAAAAGTACCTCACCAAGAGGATTACTGGCTTAAACATACGTCCTATGCAGCCCGACTGAAAAAACTCTGTCTGTACTCAGTGGCATATTGCTTACTCAGAGGTGATCTCTGCCTGACTTACAAAGCCATGTCCAACTCAGAATTGATGGACATGCTCTACCTAAAGAAATCCAAGTCACTGTGAGCCACGCACTCTAGTGAGCTAAACCTCGCCACAACAATAAATAGAACATGCTGGAGGGATAGATTCCTGTCATAATAAAATTCCAAACTACATAAGGCAGAGCCCGTCACTAACACTCTTCAAGAGAAACCTTGATGAGTGGAAGGGTAACAGATAATACACCCCTGGGATCACTTCATTGGCTCTGCTTGACAGAGGATCAGTTAATTAATCAATGGGGTGGTGAAAGCCGGCACACTCTGGCTAGGCTTATAAATGCCCTCAGGCAGATAGCCTAGAACCTACCTATGAACCTATAAAGATATTTTGCACAGAGCAGTGGTCACAAGCTGAGAAGACTAGGATTATATTGTCTTATTTGACTTGGGACTCACTAGAGTTCTTTATAGACGTAGATGATGTGAACATCCAGGGCTACCAAAAACTGAAACCAAAAATATTGGCAAGGGTTGAAGATTCACCAGGAGCCCAGCCTGTTAAGTTTTATAACTGGATACCTAGCGTGAACAAACCGGGCTGACCTAATGTATGTTTTAAAGCTGTAGCTTGAGCCTTGTATAGACAATGCAAGTACAATTAAGAAATATTCGCAGAAGGCATGTTTGGAAAGTAACCTTTAATAACTTAAGTACTGCAGAATACCATAAATCTTCTGAACAGCTAGTTGTTTCAGTGGAATGTAAATTGTTAAATGAAACTGCAAACACTAAGTTACATTTGTGCACAGCAAGGGCTAATAACAAGCTTTCACCTAACTGTGTTACTTTGCCTGTAAACAAAAATAAAATGGTTCCATCTAAGCTGGTTCATTTTAAATGTTCTCCATCAGGTCAAATAGTCAAGTACTGTAAAAGGTGACTATTGTCTGTAAAGTAACCATGTCATCACTGCTTCCATTAATTCCACTGAACAAGAATGCTTACCCATCCGCTGAATAATTTTTTTTCATAAAACTGAATTGGTTGTGTTTGTTTTATTCCTTCTGGAAGAGGTTTAAGTCTGTATAGGCACATCAGCTAGAGACTCTCATTTTGTCTTATACCCTACCAGAGTTGTGTTTCATTCCTGGAATTCAGACCCTTTGGAGTGCAGTTGGGATACTGCATACTACTCAGGTAGTGAATCTTTGGATCTTTTAGCATGAAAGAAAATATAGCAGAACTAGAAGAGCAAGATGAAGGTAAAGCTTTACTGGTTGAAAGTATTAGTTAAATGTAACAATGAGTCTTGTCAGATGGCTGCTGTTGTTAAAACATGAAATCAGTCAGTATAGAGACCAACAAAGAAAACAGATACTGAGACACTTGTTAACCCTAAGACCTTTAACTATTATAATAGCCACAGATTTTGTGCTTGGGGGAGGGCTTGGAGTAGATAAGGCAAATGTTAGGGTTGCTGATAGATTTCAATGGCCTATGATTATGAAAAGCATGTGTTACTTTTTATACAGCTGAGTCTGAGGCATAACTGGCTCAATTAGCACCCTGTGCTGGTTTGATGAATAAGTGCCCCACCGCCAATTTAAATTGGAAACAAATAACAACAACAGCTTCAGAGCTCAAAGGTGATTCAAAAAAAACATTTTTTTTTTTTACAAAAGTTCAATGGTTTTAGTTTTTTTTTGCTGAAGTTTTACACAAACAGGTTTACAAAATTTTGCCAGGTACTAAACAAACCAACAGTTTTAAAAATGCACAACAATTGCTGGCTGAGTAGCCATATGTAAAAACTGTAACCAAACAAAATGCAGATTGTTTATGCAAATCCAAATTGTGCTGCAGTTTTCACCCTAAAAACACTTTGTGCATTAATTTAATTTTGGGAATTTAGTAACAAAGAACTTTTAGGAGCAGTAGTATAGGAGCATAAATATAATATTCTAAAAAAATGTCTTGACAAAAATTTTTACTCTTAAAAGTTAAAAACAATAATCTTTAAAAAACTGAAACTGAAAAAAATTTTTTCCAATGAATGAGGGAAAAGAAAAAACTTTAAAAGGAAAATAAAGAAAGTGCTAGAAAAAAAAAAAAGTCTAAGCTTTTTCAAAGTTAAGACCTGCAAATTTAAAAAAAATAAAATAAAGGCTTTGAGCTGAAGAAAATAAGAATGCATTGAATAAACAAGAAAGCTATTTTTTCTGCTCTGTTTTTGAATTCAGCTTACTTGAGCTGTACACAGAATCACTACTGACATAACAGTACTGTTAGAATACTAATGGTCATACTTACTACAAGGCTAGAAGAGCAGTAAAAAAAATATAGAGCCCAAAGAGGTAGTAAACTCAAAGAAGACAGAGAGAATAAAGAAGAATGCTCAAAAAAAGTACAAAAACAAAACAACAAGAAAACAAATACTGAGACATTTATTAGACCTTAAACTGCTCAACAACAATTATAATAAAGTTTACTACCTAGAGATTTATTTTGTTTGTAAAAAATTATTAACTATAACACTTTTGCTAGATTATAATAGTGTGGTTTTATCTGGTATACTATGGTTTTAATTTTTATGTATTTGGATCAAGAACTGGGATATGATTTTAATGATTTGATTTTTATAGATATTGCCTGGGTAAGGAGGACTGATACTATGATTTCATAATTATATATAATAGATAAGTATCTGATTGAATATATAGTATTAGATATGTTTAGTTGATTTTAGACTACAAGTATATAAATTTTCTTTGATATAAAAATTAATGATTCTATATTTTAGTATATGTAGAGTGAGTAATATATAAAATTTCTTGACAATACCCCTGGAATAATTAAAGTTCCAAGGAACCTTTATAAATTTCTAATTTAGTGAATTCCTAGTAACTTTTAAACCTTCCTACTTTAAGTAATGCATGAACCAATTCATTTTTAAATTGAAAGTGAACAAATAAATGTGGGTTCAATAAAGAAGTAATTTGTAAAAATTTTTCAATATTTTTTCACATAAATGTTTAGATAAATATTGATGCATTTTTCATTTACATTTATGGATTTGCAAGGCAGAAATCACAAGGTCAAATAACAACAAGTAAAAAAAAAAAAAGACAATCAAAAGGCTTGCTAAGAATAAACAAAGACCTAAAGAAAGAGAAAAAAAAATAAAAATAATAATAATAATTGAAATAGCCTTAAGTGATAGAGAAAGAGAGCAAGACAGCATAGTGAAGTTAGCATAAGAGCCCTAAAAATAAAGTAGTCATTTTAAAAAAAAAGTATCAATTTAATACCCCCTAAAAAAAAATAATTCCTTACAAAATGGCAATGAAATAACCATGTAAACCTTGAACCAGATGTGTAAACCTTGATTGTAGATGATTGTCATCCTCATGATGTAAAAGATGGAAAAAGAAAAATTGAACAATGGGGATGGATGATGGATGGATGGATGGATGGATGGATGGGGATGGATGGATGGGATGGGATGGTTATTGTGTAGAAGACTGTAAGGAATGAAATTATAAAATGATGCAAAACCAGAGAAAGGAAAGGAACTAACTTTTCACTACTACTTAAATAGAAAATATTTGGAGAGAACTTTGAGAAATTTTTTTTTAAAGTTTTTTAAAAGCGTAAAAATAAAAAGATGGAGAGGAAGAAGAAAATGGGGAGACTTTATAGAGATGTAGAAAGAAAACTAAAAAATAAATATGAATAAGACATAGAATATATATATTCAAAGAGTTTACAGGTGTTGAAACAAAAAACAAAAGCTAAAAAAAATGCCTGATGATACCTTGAAACTATACCAGATATCAGAATCCTGAATCACAGCTGTTAGGGAAGTTGTGTAAAAAATGCTTGAAGTTGGCATCACGGAAGAATCCCAGGCCGAGAGGACGCATCCAGTTGTAGTAGTCCCTAAACCTGATAGATCTGTATGGTTTGCAATGGGTTTAAAAAGTTTTATAGCATCTCTAAATTTGATTCATATCCCATGACCAGATCAGATGAACTGCCTGAAAAATAAGGCAGGGCTAAATTATTTTTTTTTACTTTAACTTTATATTATATATGCATTCCACCTAGCCCTAGGTAGCTAGAAAAAAAAAACATTCTCAACAACTGATGGACTCTTCTACTAGACAGTTCCATATTTTTGGTCTCCATGGAGTAACTGCAACATTCCATTGGGAGATGGGCAAGATTGTAAGACCCCATACCACAAATGCCACATCCTACTTATATAGGGTTGTCATATTCTTTGAAAACTGAGAAAGCCAGTTCCCTAAGATTCAGGCCATTTTGTAGCCATTACACCTGTTTCGATTAATATCTAACCTACCGAAGTGCCAACTAAGCATGACAGATGTCTGCGACTTGGATTATCTAATAAGCAGAGGGATAGTGAAACCAAAGGATAAAAAAGTGAAGGCAGTTAAAAACTGTCTCATTTCAATCACAAAAAAGCAGGCAAGGACTTTGTTAGATTTGGTGAACTATTATCTTATGTTCATCACAGAATTTACTACCATTTGCCTCCCTACATGACCTGTCAAAAGGTAATGCTCCACTGAAAGGGCAATGAATAATTGAAGCTGAATAGGACTTTAAGAAACTGAAAGGCCTACTGTCTTCAGAAGGTATTCTGACAGCCCAGACTTCTTCAAATAGACATCAGTATAGTGCCGCCTCATTCTAGTGGGGGAGGAACATTCTCTTTGTTGTATTAGTGAAGATCTCAACAATGCTGATAAATGAGTCTTAGCTACAGAAAGGGAGTGTCTGGGAATTAAATGGGGCTTAATATTCAAATAATATTGTCTAGGAAAATAATTTACGCTAATAACAGACCGTGGCCTTCTTCAGTGGCTTTATGAACAAAAGAACAGTAATTCCAGATGGTCTTATTGGACATTAACTTTCCAGTCATACAAATAAAGGATTAACTCTCATTGGGACTGCTTCCACTTTAATGAATATGAGTCGGTTATACACTGGAGAGGTCATGTGGAGTAGTGATGCATGGTGATGCTGCAGACCACAGAAAATTGCCTTTATGAACGTGTGTGTGTGTGTGTTTGCGTGTGTGCGCATGTGTGCGTGTGTGTTAAAATCTGTTCAGTGATGTTAGATATTCATTTAATTTCCTTTGTGGAGAATTCCTGCAAGGATGGAGTGAATTTGTTAACTCTCGTATAAATAACTGACTTTATTTTTATTTTGTATGCCCTACTATAATTTGTGTAAAAACTACAAGAAAATCTTAGCCAGGCTAGAGTTTTTCATTGTGTCATACCTTAAACCTCCTGTAATAGAGGTCCATGGGATATATGCAAACGACCCATTATGGACATTGTGTTTCAGCTATATGGCTTCTGAATGTCCATGCCTTTTTACTATTTTCCTTTTTAACTCTTTATGGATTCATTCAGGCAAATAAAGCCATCCCCACTAGCTGTGTCATGCACATTTCAGCCTTCTTATGATCTTGTCAGCACAGCATAAGTGGACTGTTTGGCTATACTTCAGAAACACAGGGACACTGTTTTGATTTGCTCTTAGTTGTGTAATATGTTTTATGGGTTTGACCTTTTGTGTTTAGTCATTTGAGGATCATTTTTCCTGTATTTAGTGGTTCCTGATGCATATATTTATGACATAAACTTGAACTACACCATAAGAAAAGGCACAAACCATGAAGATATATTCGCAAAATCCACATAATCAAAACAAGATATTAAGTAAAGTAAAAGCATTTTTGCATGGGAGGAAGACCCCACGCCCTCTGCACTTTTATAAACTAACTTTTTCAAACACGAAAAAGGAGGAGTGTCGTACTTTGAAGTCACACAAACTGAAGGAGGAGTGTCGCACTTTGAAGTCACACAAACATGAAGGAGGAGTGTCGCACTTTGAAGTCACACAAACATGAAGAATGAGGAGTGTCACACTTTGAAGTCACACAAACATGAAGAAGGAGGAATCTCACAAAACAAATGAATCAGTGCCAGTGGACACATACAATAATCACCCTGCATTGACCTCCTTTACTTAGCAAAAATCTTGGTCTTCAGTGAAAAACAGAAAAATGAAACAAGAAAATCAAACCATCTACTTACACTAACAACAAGATATAACATAAAATGTAAATCCTGCACAGCATCATGGGTTGGATGCAAAAAATATTACTGTTAATAGGAAGCATCGATGCCTTAATATGTGCATTTCTCCTTGTTGTAAGTCTTTCCAATGCCTTGACTGCCCTACTGCTATGGTTTCCTGCTAGCAGTTTCTTAATGAGGAAGGATAGTGTGGAAAATATGGGGGAGTGGTCCCATGGAAATGCCAACAGCTCCCAATTTACTCTAACAACCAATTCAGAGAATTATTCAGTAGAGTAAAAGTTCAATGTTGAAAGTAAAACTGAATGTTACTAAAAGATTGCGGTCACCCACTGACGCCTATGGTGCAAGTAATTTCAACAAGGACTTGGGGGGTGGTGGGGGTGTTACTGTGCAAATGTGTGGATATGTGTATTTGCATTCCAGTGTAGAGGCATGAATGATGGTGCATAAATGTGTGTGTGTCTCTATGTGTGTGTTTGTTGGAGTGTGCATATGGGTGAATGGGTGAGTATTTCTGTGACTGTGGTCAACTATGGAGGGGTGTTTGTTGATGGGTGGATGTATGTGAGTCTGTGTGTGTTTGTGTGTGTGTGTGTGTGTGTGTGTGTGTGTGTGTGTGTGTGTGTGTGTGTGTGTGTGTGTGTGTGTGTGTGTATAAGGGAATGCATTCCGCAATGCACAGCCTTGACCTCTAACAAGAACGTTATAGCAGTCAAGTCTGCATTGCTAGTGTTAGCTACAGTGCAATTCACAGATATGCTTATGAACCAATAATCAGGTAATTCTACTCTCTCATTGCAGTCATAGCTGTCTCTGAATTGCATTTTCTCAACATTGTTGTAACAGACCTGACTACAGTAGGCAATTAGCATGAGCAGTGAGCCCTTTTCTGAGCACTAGGTGACAATTCACCATCAACATACTTACCTGCTGAATATTTATCAAGTTGATGAAAAGTACATCACATGCACACATTAAATGAAACCATTGTCTGATCAGCTGTCTGGAACACCCCCCCAACCACATGCATATGCATGCACACAAACACACGAACACAGACAAATGCACACACATAACCTGACAAAATATTGAAAGTTTCAAAAATACAATAAGCAAAAACTAACCTAGTAAACCGAAAAAGCAAGACAAATCATTTACTATGAATAAGTTGGATTTTGTGCTAAAGGTGCTTAATCTTAGTGATATCTTCAAGGATCAAACAAACTGATATTTCAGCATCAGCCCTGATATTCAGAAGGGGTTAGCCTGACGAGGTGGCCTCAGCATGGCAGTTTTTCACATTGTGTTAAGTATTTCTGATTCAGAGACCACTCTACATCTGAGGTTTTCCCCTTTGCTGGGGCCTCAACTTGGACAACAGTCTCTCTGCCAGAGCTACATGGTAGTGTTTTAGTTAAATGGGGGCAGTAGCCTAAATAGAGATGTGCTTATAGGTTCATAGGTAGTTACTAGGCTATCGGCCCAAGGGCCTAGGTAAGCCTAGCCAGCAAGGTACCATAGCTTACACCACCCAAGAAAGTTATTTTCCTGTGCCACTGTTCAGCAGAAACACAGAAGTGATCCCTGGGATGTATTTCCTATTTCCCATCCACTCATCAAAATTTTTCTTGAAGAGTGCTAATGAAGAACTTTGCTTGACATAGATGGGTAACTTGTTCCAGAGAATAGGAAGTCTCTAGGACAGGAATCTATCCCTCCAGCATGTCCTGTTTATTGTGGTGATGAGGTTTAGGTCCCTAGAGCGTGTAGCTCGGAGGGATTGGGATTTCTTTAGGTGTAGCATGTCCAACAGCTCTGGGTTTGACATAGCTTTATATGTCAGGCAGAGATCACCTCGGAGTAGGTGATATGCTACGTAGTAAAGCTGAAGTTTTTTGAGGCGGTCAGTGTAGGGCATTTGTTTGAGGCCAGTAATCCTCTTTGTGAAGTACTTCTGTGGCCTTTCCAGCTGTTGCAGATGTCTTGTGAGGTACATTCCAAATGGGGAATTGTACTCTATAATGGGTCTAATGAGTGACGAGTAGGGGGGAACAATGACCTCTTTTTTCCTGGATGAGAACCCTTTTATGATGAGGTGTGCCACGTAGAAGGATTTCCTGACTACTGTGTCGATGTGACTATCAAAGGAGAGACTACTGTCCACCTGGGTCCCAAGGTCTCTTATCACACATTTGGTGTTAAGTAGATTGCTGCCTATGTGGTAGTTCATGGGTACAGAGTTTTTACCAAAGGGGATGACACTGCACTTTTTGGCATTGAGCTTGAGGCCATGCCTCTGACACCAGGCATCTGTCTCAGTGAGGCCCTTTTGTAGGATGTCCACATCATTTGGGGACTTGACTATGGCACCTAGTTTGCAGTCATCTGCTAACTTTGTTAGCCAAGGCCTTCTGTGTTAGCCTGTACTTCAGATAAGTAGATACCAAACAGGAGAGGTCCCAAGATGGAACCCTGTGGTATTCCACTTCTCACTGCTTTGAGGTCAGATTTGGAGTCTGCAACTTTCACAGTGTGTGTTCTGTCAGTGAGCCAGTTGGTAATCCATCTTGTGACGTAGGGATTTATACCTAGTTTCGTGAGTTTAGCTATAATTCCAGAATGGAGGATGGTGTCAAAAGCCTTGGCGAGGTCAAGACAGGCTGTGTGAGCCACCTTACCCTCATCCATGGCGTTGATGACTGCCTCAAAGAAGTCGATCAGGTTCAGGAGGCATGATGTGCCTTTCACAAACCCGAACTGAGTGGGATCCAGAATTTGGAGGTTACCAATGTCTTTGTTTATGAGTTCCATGATGATACATTCCATGGCCTTGTAGACCAGGCTCATCAGGCTAATAGGTCAATAGTTCCCGGGATCAGTGGTGGCTCTCCCTTTGTGGAGTGGGATAACTGTTGCTGTGCACCATTCAGTGGGCACAAATCCTGATGCGAGGCTATTATTGAACAGGGTGCTTAAGTGGGGAGCCAGTACGTTCTGAAGTTCATGTAAAACGCAGCCTGGGATGTTGTCCGGTCCCATGAATGCGATGTTTTTGGCTTTAGAGAGTGCAGCTTTTACCTGTGTAGTTGTGATTACAGGGACTCTGCATTCTTCCTGTATAGATATGGACCCTTTAGAGGGTGGGGGGGTAAAGTTAGCACTGAAATGATCTGCCAGGATGTTGGCAATATCAGTTGGTTCTGTAATTTTCATGCCTTTGTGCTGTAACTCAGAGCAGATCTGGGTGTTACCATCTAGAGTCTTGACATAGCTATAGAATGTTTTGTGGTTGTCCTTGGATTTAGTGGCAATTTTGTTTTCGTAGCTAGCTTTAGAGGATCTTATAAGGGATTTCAGCTTCTTACTGAGGTTGACCAGGGAGCTCCTCCACTCATGGGATTTTACTCTGTTTTGCAACAGTTTCTTCCTTCTGTTGTACAGTTTGTTTATGGCAGGGGATCACCAGATTGGCTTCCTTTTTTTGGAGGATAGCGTCTTCGTTCTGTTTGGGATAGCACGATCCATGCACTTGTTTAAGTGCTTATAGAGTGCATTTGTGTAGGATTCAGCAGTTGTAACTGTATTGTCCATCTGCATGAGTGTCATGAAGTTCACCACATCTGCCTTAAGAAGCATGAAGTTGGCTTTGGAGAAATTTTTTACTGTGGTTTCCTTAATGGGGGGGTGGGGGCAGGATGTGGATATCAAGGGTGATAAGCTTATGGTTGGATCGGACCAACGAGGAGCTGACTTCAGGTGTGGAACATCGGTCACCCATGTTGGTAATGACTAGGTCTAGGATATTGCTGCCCCTGGTGGGGGTGTGGATAAGTTGATCTAGGGCATTGAAGTTTATGAATTCCAGAAAGCGTTGATCTAAGGAGTTGGTACACGTTAATGGTGGGGTAGTTGAAGTCGCCCATTATTAGGGTGTTTGGTTGAACCCTAATATTTTCCAGTACATCAAGAAAAGAGGAGTGGGAATCTTGGGGCATGGTGGGGGATATGTAGCAAGCTACAATTTGGATTGCAGTTTTGCCCAGAGTTAGTTGCACTTGGATAACCTCGGATGCATTGTGCTGAGCAACTAGCCTGGAGGTGTGGATATCCTTAATGAATATAGACGCACCTTCGCCTTTGGTGTTTCAGTCCAGGTTATCCCAAGAAATGTTGGCAGTGCCTAACATGCTTTATCAAGTGATTCAGAGAGTAGATTGGCAGAATAAAATTTTACTCTAGGAGGAAAAAGTGACCACAAGAAAAACACAGTAGCCAATCAGCAGTCCTAAGGGAGTATCTGTAGTGCAGGTAAGTTCAATGAAGATGTGTGTGTTGGGGTGTTGTTAATGTGTGGACGTGTGTGTGTGTGTATGGGACTGATTCATTTGGATGAAGGAAAAAATGTTGAACATGCAAAATCAAACAAGCATTTTTGATGGTGCATTATTTTGGAGGACCAGGAATTTGTTCTTTCCCTAAGGCTATGCATTTTCAGAATTGGTATATATAATTTGCAGGGATTGTGGGGGTACAGAAGGTGCTTGCCCCCTGCAAACAATTTATTTTTTTTCAGGTCTGATATTTTGTGTGTTCAAACCTTTGATCTTTCAATGTTTTGAATGTTTTCCATGATGTGGGTAGGGGTTTAGTTAGGGAAATGAGAATGTGTGTGTGTGTGTGTGTGTGTGTGTGTGTGTGTGTGTGTGCGTGCGTGCGTGCGTGCGTGCATGCGTGCGTGTGTGTGTGTGTGTGTGTGTGTGTGTTGCATTTGTCTTGTATACCTTCAACCAGCTCTCCCAACTAGAAAGACCTCAGTATATTATAAGTAAAATAATCCAAGGTTTAAAGAATTATTCTTATTTGGATAGAATAAAAGCATTGTCCATAATTTCTGTAACAAAATATTGAGAGTACTCATAATTTAGAAAGACAAAAAAAATGTTTTCTTTGTGTTTATATTTTATATTCTATATAAACCCTACTACTAGAATGCTGTATGTGGACTTTACTAAAGGAATTGTTAATCTATACATATCTTATGTTTCTATGGAACCTATATCTCTGTATGATATTATTGTGTAGTTTCTTTATGACATGTTATTGGAGCTTTTCTCCCTGGGTCTCCGCTGAAAATGAATATGTGACCAGTCGGATTTTCCCCGTTAACAAATGTAAAATAAATAAATAAATAAATAAAATTATGTGATCTGTGCTTTGGCTTCTGATTTATGACAAGCCCTCTTTTCTATGACATCCTTTTCCTTAAAAAGAAAAAAAAAAACCCTTCAGACAATACTCATTCCAAAGACTTAGATCTAGACGGGAATATGAAAAAGTCCTGACAGAAATAAATTCATCACCTAGTACCTCACTACAGAAAAATGCACCAACTATTAGTCTTTGTAACACCTAGCAACATTCAAACTTTCATTAGCTGAATGCATGGAATCCTGTAAATTCTTAAGTGTCATCGGCTTGGTATAAGCTTCTAACAAAGCCACACTAAACGTTACTATATCTCAAGCTTCCATTTTACTTCCCTGTGTCTCCTTTCTTACTTTTTCTCCAACCTCTCTCCATTTCCATTCCCTTTTATGTAATCCAAGCTGAAATGTCTATCATTATCTTCTATCCTCACCTTTCTGAACTCCCACCTCACCTTTAAGGGTTCCTCTTCCATGGAATTGTTGGATAAATCTTCAGTGGTTGACACACTGTTGACTTAGTAAAATGTAAGAACCTATGATACTATGAGCTTCAACTTACAAACCATATCTCTCAACTATACAGATTTTTGCAAATATATCCATTTTTTTGCCATATATTTTTGGCCCGTTTCTCATAAAATTGTGGTTTTCTGGCAAATCATTAACAAATTATTCAGGGTTGAAGTCAGAAAATAATGATAGACATTTCAGTTTCAGACTTCATAGAAAATTTATGTTAATGCAAAACCTGTTATTCTATCAGTTTTCTAAGTTTGTAACAGCAATATTTAAAAAGTGTCCTTATTTTTGGGCCTTTGTCCCCCATTATTGATGCCTTTGTCCAGATTTCTTGTTCTAAGAGGTTGAGAGGTATGCTACACACATAGGCTAAACTGATAACAATATGTAGCCTAAAAATATTGTGCAATTTTATAGTATCTGTCAGAATATGAACCCAAAATAATATGTAAATTAGTGGCAATGGGCAGTAATGGGTAATACATGTTAGCACTGATAAATACCTTTCTGAATTGCTTTACTTATTCCTGCATACTAGTCCTTGCAGCATTGCACTGCACTGTAATGTGTACAGCTGTACTCTGCACAGGACAGTATGCAGCCTGCCTTCAGGAGGCTGTGTACAACCATTCCATGTAGGGGAACACTACATGGTCTGCTCTTAGGAGGCTGTATACAACCATTCCTTGTAGGGGGACACTACACAGTCGCTTCTAGGAGGCTGAGTCCCACCATTCCCAGAAGGGGAATCCCATATAGGCTCTTTTTATAAGGTGGTGTACAACTATTCCCTGCAGTGGAACATGACATAGTTTGCTTTCAGGAGGCTGCGTACAACCATTTATTGTAGGGGGAACTCCACATAGTTTGCAATTTGAAGGCTGTATACAACTATTCCATGCAGTAGAACACCACATAGCCTGGATTAGGAAGCTGGGTACAACCATGATCTGCAGGGGCACAGTGCACACTCTGGGGGAGCACTGTGTAGTCTTCTTTTAGATGGCAGGGTGTGCATGCAGCCATTATAGTTAAAGCCAAAGTCAAAGTCAAGTAAAGTAAACTTTATTGTCGATATACACAGCAGTGCAAGCTGAACAAAATTACATTGCTATGGTCCCCGTCCAAGACATAACAATAAACACATAGTTTGAATGACAGTAAGACTAATGCACATACAGTAATAATAAAAATATTAGCAACACAATAAATTGCTAGAATTTGACAGGAAGACATTAGACAGTATTATACTAGTAGGTATTGTAAGACTATGATCTCACATTGTGACTGCTTACAATATTTCACTTCATTAGTTGTAGTATGATACATTCTGATGTTTATATTGCACATGTATGGTGTGGTGACTCACTTCTAACTATTGCACATTCAGGAAGTAATTGCACAAGAAATCAGGCTAACTGTACAAGTTATTGAAGCAATTTCCCAGAGTGATTACTATAGCTGATACTTCATAGCAAGTGGCATATTGATCTAATTCTTCACTGTCATGCCTGGCATTCAAGTTTAGCAGTCTTATGGGTAGAGGGAAGAAGCTCCTGTTCAGACTAGATGTTTTGTGGTGTAAACTGTGGTACTGTCTGCCTAGGAAAAGATGGAAGTACATACCATGGGCAGGGTGAGTGGGATTATTGATTAACTTCCTAGCCCCTCGCGAGTCTCGTGCAGATTGCCCATGGATGGGAACAAGGATCCAATGTCTTTTTCCACTGCTCTCACTACCCCCAGGACAGCCTTGCAGACAGATGCTTTGCAGTTACCATGCCAAACTATTGATGTTATTTGAGAGAATGTTCTCGATGGTCCCCTGTAGAAGGGTTTGAGGATGGACCGAGACAGGTTTGCATTCACCAGTTTCCATAGGCAGTGCAGACATTGTTGTGCATTCTTCACTGTGTGGCTAATATGAGTCAACCAGGATAGGACATAGGCGATATGCACCCCCGGGAATTTGGTATTTTTGACTCTTTCCACTGCCACCCCATTAATTTCCAGAGGTTGATGTATCTCCTGAGTCCTCCTGAAGTCCACTATTAATTCTTTGGTCTTGCTTACATTTAAGGCCAGATTGTTGCTGTCGCACAAGCCTATCAGATGCTCCACTTCATCCCTGTAGGCTGTTTTCTCACCATTTCTGACAAGACCTATGACAGGGGTATCATCCGCAAACTTGATGATTTTGTTGGATTCATGCTTGGCCATACAGTCGTGCATCAACAAGGTCAACAGCAGAGGACTAAGGACACATCCCCGAGTGACACCTGTGCTCAGTGTAATACTGACTGAACTGCTATTTCCCACACATACTTTTTGGGGTCTGTTGATGAAAAAGTCCAGTTACATAGGGGGTGTTCTTACCCAGCTGGATCAGCTTTGATATCATATTCTGGGGATGAGAGCGTTAAAGGCAGGACTAAAATAGATGAAAAGCATTCTGATATGGCAATTCTTGTTCTCTAGATGTGAAGGGCACACATTGCTGCTTTGCTGTGCACCATCCCACAGTATACCTTGCTGCATATTGTATGCCATTTCTTCAACAGCATGATAATCATTCTGCTCCACTGTATATGTTAAGAGAACATATTCTATGACATTGTGCTCCTAGTTGCCTCCTGTTCCATACAAGACATAGATACACATCATGCAACATTATGCAGCTGTTAAATAAAATAATCTCTGCTTCACAGAGCATCCTGTGCTAGACAACCTGTATTCTCATCTAATTGCTGCCACAGCCCCTAGGGTACTTTATTTAATTGCAGAAAGCTGTGTGTCACTGAATGGAACATTATTCATTTCACATTACAGCTTAATGGCAGCATACCCACTGATGTGAGACTCTGTATCTCGGTCATGTTTCTGTGACAGCTGGCTAAGAGATACTTGCTGTAAGGCAATGTCTTCAAAATATGGACGGTTTCTCTGATGTTCACTCTTTGTATAGCTATCCTGTTTCTAAACCTTTTGGATACGTCCATTTTACATCTGACTAACTTACACAATTTGGGTGTGATTCATAGATGTGATACACAGTGAGTAGGATTAGTAATCCTGAAAATGCACACAAAGAAATCAATCTCATTTCATAAAAACAGCACTACCAGAGCCATTTCCAATGCATAGTAAAGTGCACCACCTAGCAGGGTGCTTGGAAAGCAGTGGTCACACAGTTTGAGCCTAGCTGTACATACCGAACATGGCATGACAGTGCTGCAGCAGCCATACACCACCACTTAAATTATGTACCCTAGTCAAGACTCAGGAAGATTAACCCCTAATGTGAGTATCAGCATTCAGGTAACCCCAATTGCAATGCAATCTCAAATACATATAATGACACAGAGACATAATTACATAGATACCTTTACACACATATCTCTGTACAATGTGCTACCACTATACGTATACATAGTTGCTTGTGTGGGTGTTTGTGTGTGTGTGTGTGTGTGTGTGTGTGTGTGTGTGTGTGTGTGTGTGTGTGTGTGTGTGTGTGTGTGTGTGTGTGTGTGTGTGTGTATGTATGTATATATATATATATATATATATATATATATACACACACACACACACACATCTATATATAGCTCTCTCTATATAGATCTATATATAGCTCTATCTTCTCTCTCTATCTTTCTCTCTTTCTGTGTATATATGTATATATGGGTCAACTTCAAAACACTGAAATCTCATAACATTGAAATTCATAACATTGAGACCATAATATTAAAAATTCAAATCACTGAAAACCCAAAACAGTGAAACTTCAGAACATTGAAACTTAGCTTCATAACATTGAAAACTACATCGCACATGTAAATAACATCCCTTCCACCTATAACAACACCTAACTAACAAACACTCTTTATACTACCCCACACCCCCATAAATTAAATATACCAACTCCAAGATCGCACTAAAGTAGAAAAAAGTTATTTTCTTAATCTCAATGTATGGTGATCGTGATACAGTGAGGTTAAGAAATTAACTTTTTTCCACTGTAGTGCGATCTTGGAGTTGGTATATTTCATTTAATTTATGGGGGGGTCTGGGGGGCAGAGCCCCCCACATGTGGGGCACAGGGGAGAAACATAGTAGAAAGTGATTTTTGTTAGTTAGGTGTTATTATAGGTGAAGGGGATGTTATTTACATGTGCGCTGTAGTTTTCAATGTTATGAAGCACACTTTCAATGTTCTGAGTTTTCATTGTTTTAGGTTTTCAGTGTTTTGGGATTTCGATGTTTTGGATTTCAATATTTTGAAGTAGGCCCATATATATATATATATATATATATATATATATATATACATATACACATACACATGTAAATATACATGCATATGTTACATTCACTATGTTGAAGTGTTATTTGCTCAACAGACTTTTACGGTAAACAATGTCAATATTTATTATATTTTGAGCATAAAAAAGGTAAGAGCACCAAACCATGGCTGTTAAATACTGCTTTAATAAAACAAGATACAACAGTGAGTGCTTTCGCAGTCAAACTGCTTCATCAGACAATTCAACCACAAAAATCTACCGTTATATACGTCAGGTGAACATCACTTCAATTAAGAAGTAATCATTATTTAAAGCTACTGCACATGAAACTTCATAAAACCATATAAAACATAAAAAGTATGTGTACAGTCATATACAGTGATGAGTGACCATTCAATGATAAGTGATAGCAATAAAAATAAGAATAATGAAAGTCCCCGTATGAGGTATATATTTGTTTGTGTCTTTCAGCTTTTCCTGGTTAGGGGTCGCCACAGCGGAACTCTGGTCTGCTAATGATTGGCAGTAGAGTTTTAAGTGCAGGCTTACCAGGCCTAACGCACAACCTTCAATGAAGGAATGCCCGTTCATGCATGCCGCCACACAGAAGATGCTCTAACTGAGAATCGAACGGTCAACGTCTAACTGTGAGGCGACAACGCTACCGCAGCACCACCACCGCATGTATGAGGTATATATATGTATATATATATATATATATATATATATATATATATATATATATATATACACATAAACATATACAAAAAATATCTTATCTATGTAATGGTCTATTGGCCAGATCTGGTTGGATAGATAATTTGTCATTGAGGTCTTTAACCTTATTTGCCCTCATCCTAATAATCCATTCCAATTCCTTATTTTCAACCCTGTTTCTAACAGCTCATTGTTTGTTTGCTGGAGCACTGATTTATCTACACAGCCTGCTTATTTGGTTGTTCACATTTATTATATTTTATTTTACATTTGTCGTACAGGAAATCCCTAGAACTCAATTTCAGTATAAGCCCAGGAAGAAAAGCGCCAATAACAGGACATTTAATACGTGTACAATAATAAACAATTTGTAATGCAAGTGTTATGACAGACGAGATAGTAGTGCAGTATTCGCACAATACAAATGAGGTTGGCAGAAGAAACAACAGTGTAATATTTATATTTATAGGTACAGTTTTCTGTAACTAGTGGTTAATTTTATTATGTTTATACAGCTTTTACAGTTTGAGAGCATGATTGTTTACAGAAACAGTGTAATATTTATATTTATAGGTACAGTTTTCTGTAACTAGTGGTTAATTTTATTATGTTTATACAGCTTTTACAGTTTGAGAGCGATTGTTTACAGAAACAGTGTAATATTTATATTTATAGGTACAGTTTTCTGTAACTAGTGGTTAATTTTATTATGTTTATACAGCTTTTACAGTTTGAGAGCGTGATTGTTTACAGAAACAGTGTAATATTTATATTTATAGGTACAGTTTTCTGTAACTAGTGGTTAATTTTATTATGTTTATACAGCTTTTACAGTTTGAGAGCGTGATTGTTTACAGAAACAGTGTAATATTTATATTTATAGGTACAGTTTTCTGTAACTAGTGGTTAATTTTATTATGTTTATACAGCTTTTACAGTTTGAGAGCGTGATTGTTTACAGAAACAGTGTAATATTTATATTTATAGGTACAGTTTTCTGTAACTAGTGGTTAATTTTATTATGTTTATACAGCTTTTACAATTTGAGAGCGTGATTGTTTACAGAAACATTGTAATATTTATATTTATAGGTACAGTTTTCTGTAACTAGTGGTTAATTTTATTATGTTTATACAGCTTTTACAGTTTGAGAGCATGATTGTTTACAGAAACAGTGTAATATTTATATTATAGGTACAGTTTTCTGTAACTAGTGTTTAATTTTATTATGTTTATACAGCTTTTACAGTTTGAGAGCATGATTGTTTACAGAAGCAGTGTAATATTTATATTTATAGGTACAGTTTTCTGTAACTAGTGGTTAATTTTATTATGTTTATACAGCTTTTACAGTTTGAGAGCGTGATTGTTTACAGAAACAGTATATTTATATTTATAGGTACAGTTTTCTGTAACTAGTGGTTAATTTTATTATGTTTATACAGCTTTTACAGTTTGAGAGCGTGATTGTTTATAGAAACAAGCTAAGATTAGGCTTTACAGATGAACATTAAAAAGAGATGGAGGGACTAGTGTACAGCTAGAGGATGGGAAGGTGAGAGGGGAAGCGAGGAAGATTAACAGAGGAAGAAGATGAGAGGACAGCAGAAGAAGAGACAGGTTGATGTTTCAACCTGGAGCGATACAAGTACAGAGACAAAATTGGGTAAGAATAAGTTTTAGTGAGTGTTGACAGATATCAGTCTAATGTCCATCAGGAAATTGTTACAAGCTTTGGCTACTGAGTTTGAGTATAGAACGTTTCCAACTGACTTTAAATAAATAAATAAATAAACCATTATGGAAATTTGGTTGATTGCCCTTATTATTGAGTGTGGTATATGCCAAAAGGAAGATGATATTTTGTGTGGTAAGTAAGTGTGTGTGTTTTACATGTTAATGCATAAAAATTTTGATATGCTGAAAGCTTAGGCATTAGGGGGTGGGATTGTGTGTGCATCTACGTTGCTGTGTTAGGCTAGTGTCTGAGTATATATTGTGGAGTCGTAGTGTTAGGGAAAGTTTATTTTTCTAAGGTAAGGCATAGGGTCAGGGTTAAGGGCACAAGAATAGTTACGGGTTGGATTAGTATGCGTTAGTATGTTGATGATGCACCTATGCAGACCGCCTTACTAATGCAAGTCATCCCTAGCCCTAACCAACCCCTGTGACTCATCCTAGCCTTATACATTACCCATTACCTAAAAAAAAATGTTTCTGTAACACTACCACTATTCAGACAAATTATGTCTGAATGTTGTGGTAGGGTTTTGGTTTACAGATCACAAAACATAACTGTTTTCTTTTTGCAACCTGTTATACTTGCGAAGCTTTGCATTTTCTGTAATTTGATTTTTTGAAATGTATTCATTGATCATTTTGGTGTAATGTTTTTACATTTTGAATAATCATTGCATAATTATATATGCACGTGTGTATGCTTATATTTGCTTTGGTCATTGGTTACTTTCATCACATGCAGCTTTTTTTATATAAATATTCATCTGTTAGATTGCTTGAATTATGCTACCTGATTTCTGTATTGTCAGTGATAGCATAATTCTTGTTGTTTCTACTGTAGCATTGCTTTTGTGCCTCTGGAGTTAAAGGGTATGCTGCAATAGCTCCCACACTATGATGTAATCCTCATGTATAAATAGTTCTGCAGTACTGTATTGTATTTTAAGTAGGTCTGTGTGTATTAGAATGGCATGATCTTGTTAGTAGCTAGTTAGGGTTGTTGTGGTGTGTTTCTGACTGGAAATGTAAAGCAGTTTGTTTGCATTTGTGATCATTTTAGCTTGATGGTATTGATGAAGATGTTGTGATGATCAGTTTGTATGATGAAGTGTGGGATGATGAATGTCAGCAGCAATGCTTCATAAGTGTGTGTGTGTGTGTGTGTGTGTGTGTGTGTGTGTGTGTGTGTGTCTTTGTATATCAATACTAGGCGAAAGCATGCGACAAAAATGTAACAATCCGTTGCTGTAATCCACCATTACTGCTGTTGAAAAGCAATTATTTGGTAGTTTCTGTAATAGATAAAATGGTATTCAAAGGCTGGTGAGGTCTTGAATCCTGCTTTTGCTAGTTTACGTGCAGTCCAGTGTTCTTTATGGCCAGCAAAATAATAGCATGACCTAAATCACATTTTAAACTGGACTGTTGGAACCATTTAACAGATACCAAATGATGTGTTCACGTGAATGAAGGGCGTGAGCAGCTCCTTAATCAAAGCCATATATTTAAATGATATAAATGCACATATATAATTTTTATTTATCTTTGCTGAATTATCCATCACTCCCTACCTTTACCTTTTGAATGGCAAACTTTATAGCCAGAAAGTACTAGTGAAAATCCCTGTGCTCTCATAAGCTGTATATTAGTAATAGCAGAATTGCATTACTATCAGAATCAGTTACTGAATTCATTACTTTTCCTTGACCAAGGTTTAACACATTCACTCAGAATGTCCAGATTTTTGCCTCATTTATTTGGATGTAAAAGTTATAGTTTACTGGCAAATCACTGAGGATGGAAGTCACTAAATATCCTTTCAGACTTCATATCTTCCAGAACATACATGTTAACACATATCCTGTTATTCTATTAGTGCTCTGAATTTATAATGATTTGACTTTCATTAGTTTTCCCGGCTTGTAAGTGGGTGTAAACATCACCACACATTTTGTTACAAAAGGGGTTGATGACATAATGTGATCTGATCTACAAGTTGGTGCAGTCTAAACTAAAATATCACAAAATTAAGTACATAATTTAAGAAAGATTATTTATAAAACATCATTTTGCCTGAGAGAAGAGCACATTTATGATAGTTAATGTAGTATTCTGTTTGACAAATGGTTTGACTAGGGAAACCTACACCTTGTTGTATCCTGCTGGGTCAATTACTGAAGCGTCAAAGCACATTAATTGTTTTCTGTTGTTGACATTTCACTTCATCACTGTTGGTTAGGTCACAGGTCGAGCACCTGTTTTTAGTTTGATGAACTTGAAGAAGAGAATAAAGGTGAGTCTTGTGTTTTTCCCACTTTGTTTCTTTTTTCCAAGTTTCTATCACCTTGGATTTAGTATTTATATAAGGATCTGGGCTGTGGGCGCTTTTGTCTTGCTGGACATTTTTTTCTCTGTTTTTGTTTTCTATGACCTTGAGTATCACTGCTTTGAATTTGTGACCACCCAAAGATTTAAATTCCATGTAACTCTGACATTTAAAACATTCATGATTATTTATAGTAAATCTACTTGAATGAGCATGTTAAAAACAAACAAACAAAAAAAAAACAGTGTTCATTGACAGCAATTTGCTTTTGCAATACTAGCCAAACAAAATAGTAAACGAATGTCTTGAATGATCACCCCAAAATTTAGAGGACATTTAAAGCTATATAGCTTATAGTCGTATCAACGCCTGTTTCAGTGATATGTTTATTGAAGCTACTATAGATGTGAACATTTTTAATTAACTTAGCATTATTTCCTAGAATTCCTAAACTGCTTGGTGTACCTAAGATACTAAAATACTAAAAGTATAACTGACCCACCTATGAGAGCCTTAGTGGATGCTAAACATTCAATTACATATTCTAGTGCTAAATTTGTGGATGTGATATTAAAGAAATATATCACTAAGGAAGCACACATTTGTCGTGATTCTTGGTCTTTCCTAGCAGATATCAACAATCTTGATTTCGAGGGAGAATATAACTTCCTGACTTTAGATGTGAGAGATTTATATAGCTTTATACCACATGTCGATGGAATTGAGCGGGTTTCATGTAGAAAGAGAATTAATGGTGCCCCCCCATCAGAAACTAAACTTGTGGAAGAACTCTTGGATATTATATTAACAAACAATTTTATATCTTTTGATAAAGAAATTTATTTGCAAAAAATAGGAGTGGCAATGGGCTCACCATGTGGTGCGAGTTTCGCAAACCTGGTGATGGCCCATTGGGAAAATCAATTTATTTTTAACAAAAATAACACCAAGCCTCAGTTACATTATTACACCCGATATCTGGACAATATTGTTATTTTATTCAAGAGAAGATGAAAGTGTGGCTAAACAGCTTGTACATTATTTGAACAATACTTCCCATTTTCTACAATTTACTAGTAATTATGATACTAGGGCGGCCACGGTGGTGCAGCGGTTAGCGTTGCTGCCTCAGAGCAAGAGGTTCTTCGGTTCGATCCTCAGCTGGGGTGCCTTCTGTGCAGAGTCTGCATGTCCTCCCTGTGGTCTCGTGGGTTTCCTCCGGGTGCTCCAGTTTCATCCCAAAGACATGCTGTAGGTGGATTGGACACACTAAATTGGCCCTAGGTGTGACTGTGTGTGTGTGTGCTTTCTGTGGATGGTTGGGCGCCGGGCTGGCAACTCGACACCGTAAAACTCCACTTCCAATCATGATCGGATGGTGATCCGCTGTGGTGACCCCTAACCGCCGAAAGAAGAAGACTAGTAATTATGATACTGAAAATGTATCATACTTGGATGTTGATTTAAAGAAAGACAGAACTCTTTCCAGATAGACAGCAAAAATACATAGGAATGATACATATTCTATTGCATTCTTGCATTACACTAGCTCACACCCTTTAACCAAAAAAGGTCTGTGGCTGAAGGGCAGCTAGTGAGGGCAGCAAGAATGGTGAAATTAGATAATGAATTTTTGGAGGAATGTGAAAAACTTAGACAGATGTTTTTGAAAAGATGATATCTCAACTTCTTAATTTCAGAACTGTCCAATGAAGTTATAAATAAAAGGAACAATGGGGTATATAAACCTATCTTGAATAGAGAGTGCACACAAAACTCATTGGTATTTATGGGGATGCAAGATTCTATTGAACTGGACCGTGGTTGTCAGTCTAATTCATCTAACACAGACACCAGCAATACATTTAACTTGAATTTTATTCTTATGTTTAGTACAGATGCGCTTGAAATGAAAAAAATTATTATTAAAAACTGGAATTTATTGAGTAGTGACAGGGAATTGGCTAAAAAAATAGGTGATTCCCCAACAATAACCTTTTGTAGAGGTCACAACTTAAAAACTTGTTAGAAAGACCTATATCATGTACAACAAGGACCCCTGGAATGTATAAGTGTGAGATGTAGGTATGTGGAAATAGGTCAAAAGTTTTATATCAGGAACATCCCCTATTTAACGTGGAAAAAATTCAATTGTAATATTAGGATGGTTGTGTATTTAGCTCAGTGCTTATCATGCCCTGCTTTCTATATCGGTAAATTTATTTATTTATGTATTTATTTATTTAGTTATTTATTTCCAGTTTGATGACTGGGGAGGTCCACTAGGCTCAAGGAGCCCGTTTTCGGTGGAGGCCCGGAGAGAAAAGCTCCAATAATACACAGTACAAGCTCCATAATTTGAAATACAATACATAGTGGAAACAGAAACAAACTAAGCAAATTTTACATACAAAATAGCAAAAACTAAACAAAAGTTAAACAGCAGCTTGGAGAAGGATGTAAAGCATATTTACATGTTTAGAGTGTGTGTTGAGAACAGTAGTACAAGGTTAAATTAATACAGAGGTTTAAATCCTCTGAGAGTGGTATAGAGGTAGCATTAGCATGAAGACAGTACATAGGATTAATCAATAGTGTGTAAGGAAGAACAAACTTTGTGCGTTATAAAGTATTTATGTATTAAGCAGGTTAGGTAGGTGGAGTGCAATTGCATTTCCATTTTTGGGAGAGGTAAGAATGCAGCTGGGTTTTGAAGTGTTCAGAGATCTTAGAAATTCTTAGAGATGGAAGGAGAGAATTCCATTTTTTGGTGATGGAAAAGGATAGGAGAAGCTGGTAAAATCAATAACAAGCTTAGAGAGCATGTTTACAAATACTTATATTGTATTAGCAGAGGTAAATTAGAAAATGCCTTAGCTAGACATATAGCAAATTTTCCAACCCATTAGTTTAAGTTTAGAACAATTGATTAGATAGCTTCGGATACTAGAGGGGGCCCAAGTTCTATTCTGTGAGAAGAACTTGAACTATTATGGCAACTTCATGTTGATGCTTGTCAAAATCCAGGTTTAAACGAAGCTTGTTCAATTCTGTGCCACTTGAAGCTAAAAAGTTTAAAATGATATGAATACAGTTTTAAAAGGTTGGAATAGTTAAGGAGAAATTTTTATTATTGTATTTTTAAAAGTATGCACATATTTTGGTGTACATTCATACTTGCACTATTAATTTTTAAATGTGTATAGATGAGGAGGAAATGAGTATGTGCCTTTTGAATGTTTAAGAACTTGGACTTATGCTCATACAATGGTAGCTAGTGAAGGGTTAAGGTTTCTTTTGTAATGCATTATTTATGTTAATTAGATCACATGACATCGTAACAAGGTTTTTAAACTGTCTTTTATTGAAGTTTTTTTTTTTTTATCTGAAGAAGTCTAAGTCTATTTGTTTCAATAGACCATCTGTGGACTGTTTTCCTTTGCCTGCTGTTTTCTGTTTGTGGATTTACGCAGTGTTTCTGCTTCTGCGACTTAAATTTCTAACTATATTTAT
>NC_056735.1:1362443094-1362445594 GCF_019279795.1 Protopterus annectens
GCCCTAGGGCCAATAGCCTAGTATCTACCTATGAACCTATAAGTAGCAGGGGTGTTGTGGGTGCATTGTGGTTTACCTGCTGGGAAAAACACAATATGTGTGTTGTGTGTTTAATTATTTAGGTCATGTGAATTTTGATGTCTTAAGATCAAAAACTCCAAAGAAAATCCACAGGTACCAATCTGAGTCCCAAACCCAAATGCAAATGTAACCAAAAAAACAAAAAGGTAGGAACTCAAATGTTCTGTTGTTGTTCTAGGGCTGTTTTATATTAATTAATTAATTGAACCAATTATATGATTAACAAGCTGGTTTTATCAGGTATAAATGTTGGCGGGAGTGAATGTGTTTATTTATTTATTTTTTTGCATTGAGAAAGAGTTGGTGTAACTCGAAAGCTTCGCTTTTATATTCTGCCACTTGAATAAAATCTTCAAACATTTGAGTTCCTGCCTTTTTGTTTTTTGTTTCAGATTGAGAAGCTGAGATTTGAAACAGCAGCATGGTCAAATGTGTTTAAATTTTCATAGGGTTTATCATCAGGCCACTTTTAAACTGATCAAAAGTATATTTAATTTATCTTTTCTTTTGGTTCATACATCTAACTTCAACTTCTGAAGCTGTCCTTAAATTAATAGCATAATCAGAAGGCCTCTGACTGCATGTTCTTCTTACTTTGCTCTCTGATAATTGTGTTCCCCAGCTTGAATTAGATTTGTAATGGCTGCTACTATATTTTCCACTATTTGAATTACCATTTTTGTCTCTTATTAGTAGATTTTTCTACTGAGAAATATTATTTTGTCTTGACCTTCTACTGCATCACTTCATTTGTCTTTAGCTACTAAATATTAATTAGCAATCTATGTTGAATATAACATTAAGAGTTTCACCTCATCTTAAGCTTATCTATCTTCTATAAATACTATTCATCTTTGCCCTTGTATCTAGATAAGAAAAAGTTATTGACTGAATGTGCAGAGTATGCAGGTATATATATATATATCATTGAGGGGTTCCCTAGTAACTGGCAAATGACAATTTGTCATGCACTGAATAACCGAGTTGCACTGACAGATGAATTTCAGTTGCCAATGTACAGATTGGCCAACTAAATTGCACATACTGGGGGAGGCACCATATGAATGAAGAGGAGGGGAAAGGGGGTCTATATCAATTGAGCAAAAACCCCTTTACGTGAATACATAAACATTGAACCCTATACCTCGAACCGTGAAAATCCCAAATGCATGAAACTGCGAAAAATAAAATATCAAACTATCATAGTCGGCCAACCCCACCACCCGCTAATTAGTACCTACCCAAACAAAATAAATAAACCACATACATACACTAACCAAACCCTACAGATATACACCCAAACAAAATAAATAATCCACTAACATACATTTAACAAAACCCTACTTCCAACACTGCACTAAACCCCACATACACAACTATCTATGCACTATCCTTAACCCCCTCCCTAACCCTAAGATCTGTAACTACCACACACTTCCCCTACAGACATACACCCAAACAAAATAAATAACACAAATACATACACTTAAAAAAAACCTACATCTAACACTACACTAAATCTTACATACACTACCTATCTATGCACTTACCTTAACCCATATCCTAACCCTAAAGTCCTAGCTATCGCACACTTACCTTACGGAGCTATACCGCAGATGGGCCAACCAAAACAAATCGACATTTTGGAATTTGCGGTTTTGGACGTTCGAGGTTTACGTACTTTGTGCAATGCAGTTCGACGTATTCGTATTCACATAAAGGGGTTTTCGCTCAACTGATATAGACCTGGAGAAAGGAGGAGGGGTCATAGAAAGGGAGGAGCCAGCAGCACAAGAAGTTGGAAAATTAGAATAAAAACAATTAAAATTAGAATAAAAACTATTTATTAAAGGAATTTGTGGAGTTGCACAAGCACACGATGTCTGTGAATAATGCTGCACTCCATGAATCCCTGTGGTGCTTAGATGTCCACTAGAATGGCATTTATTTGTTCCCAAGTATTAATCTTAACCTTTTCAAATAGCAGATGTATGATCACATACAGGTCATCATACCAGACACTAGATAGTGATATATATTGCCCTTGTAGCATGTATGTTGATGTAAAACACACAGGTGCAGTATACCTGTACATGAAGGTTTATTACCTGACTAGCTGATGGCACAGAAGAGGGATGCCTATGTCTGTGCATGTGCGTGTTCCCCTAGTACATGCTTTAGTTCCCTCACCCTCTGTTATTACTCATCCTTGACTCTGAGCAGAGATACATTTAGGTCTTCCATGGTTAGCAAATAAACTTACTGAATAATTAAATAAGTAAATAACATAAACATCAGACTCAGTACACATCGCTTTGGCTTAGGAATGCATCTATGTGTTCCCCATCATTTTGCTTTGTCCAGAATTCTTCAGTAAAGTAATTGAAGAATATGGTTACTCACTGAATAGCTGAGCTGC
>NC_056735.1:1362450594-1362470594 GCF_019279795.1 Protopterus annectens
AGGGGTTATCAACGAGTTATCAACAAGTACAAACACTGGCAAAAATATGAGTTATAAGCAAAAGTTGCATACATATATGCAATAAGGAAACATAAAAGAGGAACAGAATAAATTAAGTAATCAAACTGAGTTTTGGTGAATGCTATTGTAGAAGTTACAATACACTGCAGAAACGAATTGATTTCTGTGGAAAAAGAAAAACAAAAGTGAGAGAGAAGTGAAAGGAGGAAAGAAGCGGAGGAGAATAATTATTTTCTGCAAACAAAGGGTAGAGGGTTGAAAGAAGTAAGAGTAATGAGTTTGAAGATAGCTATTTTTACACCCAAACACTAACATGAGGAAAACAGTAATTAAAAGACACTCTTTGCCAACACCAGATGCCAAACAGATAGATAAAGAAGCATCAGAGTAGATTGCCTTTATGGCAACCAAAGGATGAAGTGTTCTCATTAATGGTGATACAGAAGAACGTTCAAATCAAAAGAATACATGCTGACCCAAAATAATTACTATAATAAGAAATGACTAAACACTTAACTAATAACAGAAAATTGAATAATGCTAGCAAGACACTTTTAAGTAATCATTTAAGTCTACAAGAATGAATCCAAAGTACCCTTCACTAGTCACTACAAATTCTGTTCAGTGTATTCATATCCACATTAACATGAAATAGTAAAAGTCTGCCAGCTCTAAGCTGGTGATCCAATGCAAATGAGAAAAGAATGAAACAAAGTCAAAACCACAGCAGTGATCAGTAAGATACTTTATTCTCAGTTCCGTTTGATACAGGTAAAATCCACAATTAGACAATAAGCTGGATCTGACCACTCCTACCCAACGTAACTGATACCGCAACCTTATTACAGAGAAGAGATGAAATATTGCTTGATAATGTGATTATTGGGACTACAAAATGTATGCATTACTAATATGTACACACTACTAACTTTATTTTTTCTCACAGTGGTCTTCACTGAAATGATTGTGTTTTTCTTTTTGAACCTCTATCTACTAGAAAACTGTATGGAATACTACTTTGTATAGACTAACTAGAAGATGTGTATTCTGCATCTTACTGTATGTATACTGTTGTACTATCTAATTATTGTAGATTGTTTGTATTTCTGTGGAGCTTTTCTTCCAGGGCCTCCGCTGAAAATGGGCTTCTGGCCCAGTCAGGCTTTCCTAGTAAATAAATAAATAAATAATCATATGTTATTGTTCTAGAACTCTGCTTATCCTAAATTATTTTTATGAAGAACAATAGACCTTGTATTAATGCAAGTCCATGATAACAAATTACATTGTTACACAAAACCTAGTGTTCTCTGCAATATAAGTAAAGAAATGTTAACATTCTGTGACTTGAAGAGAAATTCTTTTTTTAATTATGTTGGTTGGGGACAACAAATGTAATTTATAGAAATCCATTTGGGAAGGTAACTGTATTAGGTAAATGTATTGGATACCTGTAATGTGAAGAGACATTGCTTACAGAGTTTGGTTCCATAAATTGGCTTCAGAATTGATCCCTTTACTGATCGGTAGACTCTGTGCATAGTGTGCCATTCTGAAGAACAAACTTTGCTGGAGGAAGGTTGAACATCCTATAAAGGTAAGCATCAAAATCGTAGTGACTTTTTCTGTAACTGGTTCAAAAACCACACTGTAGTAGTTAATGTACAAGGCCAGGAATGCCCTCAGAGTTGACAAGGTATGCTACAGATATCAATGTACAGGATAACTTACACTCACCCATATTTCACAACTCAATAACATAGTTTAATCAGGGATCTTTTGTAAGTGATGAGCTGTGCAGTTAAAGAAAAAAAACATGCATTTAAGAAGATTTTCTTTCATAGTTTGTTAGACAACAACATATTTGAAGGAAATTAATGACTTAAGAAAGGGAAAACATAGTCAATAGAGGAAAGAGTGTCAGGGTCTCAAAAGAAAACTGAATCCAATGTGTGAGGGGCCTGAATGGTTAATGATTTTTGTTTCTTTTGGGAGTCTTAAGTGACAGGCAAGCATCAAAATATTTATAAAGATATTAAATTTACAAACTGATATGGGATTTTTTTATATCTTTTACTGGTCAAAAAAGGTAATTTTGCACTCTTGTTACTGCCAAGATAGCCTTTCTGATCATGTGTATTACTTGGCTTTGGATGTTATAATGACACGTTTTAAAAGCAGTGATGACCAGAAGCAGATTGTATCACTTCTCCAGTTTCCATAATCAGGGACAGTTATCAAACTATGCTACCATAACATTCTGACTGCAATGCAATAAACAATGGTGGATCTCAGTGTTCTCCCTTATTGCCATTTATTTAATCATGACAATTTTCTGGCCTTCATTGTTTTGCAGGCCATTCATCCATTCCAGTTCAGTCACAGGTCTATTTTTTTACTGACTGAAATGTTATTGCTACTTACTTTAAATAACAATATATGTTTTTCAGATGTAAGGGCATCTTAATGACGGTAGCATGTCTTCAAAGTAAACTTTAGTAGCCTTTGTACAAGCACTTGAAATATTAAAATTAAAACAGGATTGTAAACAGTACTGATTTTTTCATGTCATGATATTCTGTTAGCAGTCAGTAAGGTGAAGTTCTGAATGTGAATATTAATAGACTCACTCAAGATCATTCATTTCTCTAATACCGGTGTTCATTTCCAGTAGTTATTCCTTATTGAAATTAAATGCTATATTTTCTTCCCAAGTAGCTTAGATAATTCTCATGGCCAATTCACTGAAAGTCCTATAAATAATCATTGCATAACTGACTGCCACATCTACAAAGTGATGAATGCTAATTGACTTGCACTGAAGAAAGGTGTGAACATTTGAGGATATTGTAGGGATATTCAAGTCTTGGAATCTAAGCTTTAATTATTTGATTAACCTAGGCTGACAATATATATCTTTTTTTATATCCTATTAACCCTATGATCACCTGTCATTGTCTTACCTTGATGTGACAGTTGCTCAAGTAACAGTAGCAGATGCTGAATAAAAATTCCTTCTTCTCAAAAATCCAAGATCAAAATTGTATCTCTGTCTTGTATACTGACAGGCAATACACCTTTATCTGCCAGAGATGAAGATTTAAAAATATTCAGTTTCTATATGTAAGACGTGACATAATGCGGCTGCAATTTTGTTTGTGTGAAAGTTTCTCATTAGACACAAACAGACCTGAAGCATCAGATTGTTCATACAGGGATCATCATTATTACACAAATGATTACATAATGATTAATTATTACATAAAGTTTAATGAATAGTTTCCTAATTTTAACGAAAATAGAATTATCACTTCATGCCTAACACAAATTAAACACATGGCACTATTATAGTATATCAAGACAGTTAAGGTACAAGAAGAACTGTTACGTTTTTAAAGGAGGAGAGGTTAGTAGCTGAATATACGAACTGTTAAAGAACAAAAACTCAGCAATCTACTTTTATCTAATGTATGAGATGAAATAAGCTTTCACATGGGTGTAGTAAAATATTTCTATATTGAGAGTTATGTATACTTTATCTTTATGAAAGGTAAAAAGTAAAAAATAAAAAATAAGTAAAAAAGTAAAAAATAAAGTAAAAAATAAATAGTAAAAAATAAACATATACTTTATCTTTCAAAGCTGGCTTACATGGGTATCCCTACACTTTCCAAAGCCTGATATCCTGAGGATCCATTCCCTGAGATCCAAGTCCCTAACGTTGAATGTGTCAATAAGTATTTTCTACAGAAAAATCACTGATGAGGCAGTTTCTATGTGCACGGCAGTACTGATTCCTTCATGGTGGGAGATTTTCCCCTTTTTATGTTTGTGTGACCTTGAAGTTTGTTTATATAAGTTAAAGAAGCATGGAGAACTTGCATCTGCATACTGGGGGTGCAAGGAGTATTGGCATATTGCAAAATAATGCCTAGTTTTGATTTTTTTGGAGGGGTGTTGGTACCAAGTATTCTAAATTGTTGAGTTAAGTCCACAGTGAGTTAGACTTCAGAGATTAGAAAATGGAGATGTTATAGCATGTTGTCTCAGACAAGAAGTAAGTTGTATTTCCACTGGATAGAGAGAGAGAGAGAGACAAAGAGAGAGAGAGAGAGAGAGAGAGAGAGACAGTAACTAAATATTAAGCGTTTTCTCTGACAGCGTACATTTCAGTATAAAAGAAATGAATGTGCACATCTTGTTTTCAGTTTTCTCATCTTGATCAAATACAGGATTCACTTTCAAATTTAACCACAAGTAATTTATATATATATATATATATATATATATATATATATATATATATATATATATATATATATATATATATATATATATATATATAATTGCCACCAATTTAGTAGAGACTTGCAAAGTTGTAAAAAAGTAGCCATAAGTATATAAATAAATAAGCAGGTTATAATCTTATTAAAGGCTAACAAGCACATTGAAAAAGATGAACCTCTTACACCTATTAAATGCATATTACTCCCAACCCCCAATGGCAGTGCTTTCTAAGGTGGCTCATCTGATAAGTAAATGACCACATCTTGTAGGATTCAAGTCAAACCACCACACCAGTACCCCCATTGTGGCAAAGTGATGGCTTCAAGCTGAACTGCACAGCACAAACATTTCTTTAGACAAGGAAGATCCTTCTCATGTAGACACGATAAACCACAATTACAACCTTATGAATATGTGACAGGAAGCCAGTAGGAACGTCACAGAACCAATGTGATAAGGCATTAATAAGGTGCACCTGTTGGCAGGTGAGCAGCAGAATTTTAAACTAGATGGGTGGGAGGTTGGCATAATGGTTAAGGTGTTTACCTTACAAACATAAGGTGCAGGGTTAAGACAATAACATTGTCCAAGTAAAAGACTTAACTTGGAAGCTAAAAGTCTTAGTACATCTAGTTCAATCATAGTTAATTTACTTACTTATTTATGTACTAACTTGGGCAAGTCAACTTGTGCTTCTTGGATCATTTTTAGCTACAACTTAAGTCACAAATGCGAGGCAGTTTCTTAACTGTAGTTCACAGGTACTAAGTAATTTGCACAAATAAGTGCATAGAAAAAGAGTCCTAAGCAAGGTGTAGTAGGATGTATTCAGTGTCATGGCTTGTAGAGTAAAAACTCAGCTAGAGGTTGAGAAACTGTACTGAAAGAACTGATGGACAAACTTTAAAGTCAAACTTGATATTAGAGTCAAGAGGTGTACATTGGGTACTATTTTTCGTAAATTGCATGCAGATAGGGGTAAGGCTGAATCCAAGCAGGAGTGAAATGCATGGGGGCATAGATTTATGATTGTGTTATAAAATGATAACTCTGTACATTCAGAATCACAATAATACCACAGAGGGAATAGGAAAGTAATAAACTTAAAGGTAGGGAATGTGGGGTACATGATAGTAATGGGCATTCAGAAATCAGTAGCTAGGTACGTATGCCAGTGACTTCATTATTTTCAGAGATGGAGCAGTGGCACCCCTCTAGACTTTCTCAGTGCTTCTTGCTACAGATTACTCAGAGAAGTATGTGACCAAAAAGTGCTGTAATACACATACTCTACTGCATTAGGAACAGGAGCTGGTTTCACGTTGTATTCTGCTCCCATGGCCGTTTCTCTGAAAAGACATTTGGACATAGCTACAAACAATTCCAGTAGTGCTGAGAGCTTCCTCCTTCCTGCATGTCCAACTTCCCGTTAGTCATCGTATTGTAATATATATACTTGGTTTAAATCCATTTATGACACGTGAAATGGAAGTCTTTGCCTCACTGCTTAACACCCAACATATCTTCATGCACATGACATGTTCTAAATCAAGTAAAGATAAATAAAATGGAAGTCATATCTTATATCCAACAGATTAGCAATTTGCAATTTAAAATGGGCCTTTTTGCACAAATTTACTGAAGAAAGGAGAAAGTTTTTCATTTTTTATATAACTCCCCATATTTGTCTTGTATTCAAGTAATGGTGACCTCATTGGTGGTTATATTAAGAAGTAGGTGTTTTTTGATGGGGATTCCATGAACAAACAACTAATCTTAGACAAATGTGCATTTGCAGTCTTCTAATCATATTTTGAACATTTGTGATAGAATATTAAATATTTCTGAGGACCCAAAGGAACAAAAGTACTTCAGTCTAAGGAAATGGATATTAAAATATTTTTGGGAAACATATCACTGAGATTCAGAAAGGGTTACTACGATGAGGAAATCTTATCTCCAAAGGTTTCCACACCATAGTAAATCTTTCTATTTCAGAACACACTCTACCACTATAGTTTTTCCCTGGTGGTAGCACTAATGTGGAGAATAGTGTCTCTTGAATAGCTGCATGCAAATTAGGTAGTCTGCGGGAGTGACTAATGGTAAATAGCCATTTACCCTCCCTCAGAAAAGGTGGTGGAAAGGGATTAATGCAGTAGAGTGATTCAGAGAATCACTGTACTGAATTTATCTTTCTTATAGAAGGAAATAGTTAAAGCTATACTTTGATTCCATTCACTCCTATGAAACTAGTGTGTTAAAGGTAAGTACAGCTAGGTTTTGTGTGTGTGTGTGTGTGTGTGTGTGTGTGTGTGTGTGTGTGTGTGTGTGTGTGTGTGTGTGCGTGTGCGTGCATGCGTGCTTGTGTTTAGAGATGAAGGGATGTGTAGGTAAAGCTCACCACCCCATGTGGTGAGTGCAGACCCAGGGTTCCTTATCCTCAGTAAAAATGGTTTCTTTGTAATACTATTAAAGCTGACTAAACATTTCTAGCAATTCCTGCTGTGATGTTTTGCTGTGCAATTCCGAAATATAGTTTCATTTTTTTGTGCTGACTTTATATACTTTCGTTTTTATTTTGAATAGTTAAGTATTGTAGTTGCCTGTGTGTTTTTAATTTGCTTTATTTTTTTTCTGAATTTGTTTTTAATATAGCAAAATACAACTGCTCTTCAAGCAAGAAAAATCATTCTAAGGCATTTGCACTAGGAGTTAAAGAATGTTGTTCACAACATTTTTGAAGATCACCATCATTAGCAACTTATATGACAAGCACCTAAGGCCATTATGCTCACCATTACACTGGAGTTATATAACAGTTTTAGCTATAGTAATTATCAACATTCTTTCTGAATTCTTATTTTCTGACTTTTCCTAACTTATTCTGTGAGCTTGTGTCAGTTATATATACCCTCTCCATATGCCAGTTACTGTGGCTTCATTTGCAACTCCATACTTCTAATAAGAACTTATCATTAGACACATAAATGCCTTGTAAAGTCAACATCATAGCTACCCTGAAGCTTCTATAATGCGAGGAGTAAGTTTTTAACTGTTCTTGTGATGATATGTTATATCTTTTCCATTTTCTTATAGATTCATAGATTGTTACTAGACTAATGACTGGGGGTGGGGGTGGAGGGTTCTAAGCTTAGTCAAGCTTTCCTGAAATAATAATGATGCCCTGTATACAAATAGGACATTGAATGCTAGGCATTTATAAGCTACCTCTGTCCATAAGGGACATGGGTGCCAGTTCAAGTGTAAATTTCCTATTCCCGATCTACCTCTGTAGGTTGCGCTTAAACTGGGTAATAGATGAACTTAGCTTCACATAGATGGGAAGCCTGTTCCATAGCAGAGGTAGTCTCTGGGACACATATCTGTGTCTCGAGCATGTACTGTTTAAGTCACAGACAAAAATCATATCTGTAGACCTTGGATTTCTGGTACTCTTTGATTAATGAATATGTAGGAGATTTGTACGTGATGTAAGCCAGGCATTGATCACCCCTCAGCAATCTGTAGGAGAGTGAGTAAAGGGAAAGATTTTAAGGCACTCTGCATAAGGCAGATTTGTTGCACCTTGTATTCTTTTTGTAAAGAACCTTCCTCAGCTCATGGGAAATCTGACCAAGGAAGTAAATAAACTTTTTATATTCTATGGACATCTCTGCAGATGATGTTTTATTTTACCATTTTTACTCATGGGGTTTTATTCTAGTAAAAAATTCTTTACAACTTCTGCTTAGATACCAGTGTATTCCTGCTTTGTATATTTTCAGTTTAGTTTTGGCCATGTTTGACAAACCCATAGAGGTTACAAACCTAGATTACTTCAGAGAGAGCCCTTTGTAACCACAATGCATTTCTTCATTTCATGAGTAGTAATATTTGAGAATACTGCTGCTCTTGTGCATCTGCATTTCCTGTAGTAATGTTGTAAGCATTAATCTTTCTATCTGTTTGCCTGCACATGACAAAATATGTTCTTCAGTAGTTTTCTTACTTTTTTGCATTATATCTAGTACCTTTTTTAAAGAAAGACTGAATAGATATTGCTTTCTAGTCAGTGAAAGTTTTCTTTCTGTATTCATTTTATCTATTACAGTCTTGCATCCATCAGTCCTCTGTAATCTGGTACCTTATTAGATTCCCTGATGGCCATGAGGACTACCTGCAATGTAATGGGCCTCAGAAGAACATGCACCTGTTCCTGATTCAGAGTAGACGTTACAGGAAAATTGATGGGTTGACTGTGTGGGTCAGGGGAGTTATTCTCTGAGCTAATTGGCCCACCATATTTTGCCTGATAATAATATCTTTTAGATCTCCACACTCCACCACCATCTGGGTTATAAGAGAGAGAGGAGACTAATGGCATGTGCTGTACCATGTTTCTCTTACATCTCCTAGGTAGGGGAGAGGAGCTTACCTAGGACTATCTTCATTTTCCTATTAATGATATCCTGCATCTTGGTTTTAATTAAAGTAAGTTGTTCAGAGACTACCTTATCCACCTTTTCCCATGGGTCAAAGACCTGAGCAACTGCTGATATTGCTGTTGTAAAGCTTGAAGGTCCCTATTCTACTGCTTCCATAGCTCATTAGTCCAATCTCTTACTTTTGCATGGAAGACACCCTTATAAGAATCCTGCACAATGTGAGGGGTAATATTCTTCAAGAACATAGGCAAAGAGAAACTCGTATGGAATGGCACTTAAACTTTGTATAAATTTCTTCCTCCTAGTGTAATAGAAGTTGCTTCTCCAGGTCTTAGGTGGCAAAGGATTCCATGGTGGAAAAATACATTCAAGCGCCTCATGGTCAGAATATGGACAAGGAGTGATACTTAAAGGTGAGAGGAGGCAAAAAGATAGTGAACACATATACTCCATCTATTCTAGTGGATGGGCCAAACCTTGGGGAATGATAGGTATGCTGGGGTGATACAGGGCTGGAAAATATAGCCATATGCATTAAACACATAGATGACTCCCACTGCCAAAATATCTTAACAACTGGGAATATCATAAAGGGATTCTCCAATGTCACATCACATAAATCAAGCACACAGATGAAGTTAAAGTTCAAGGTATTTCTGGCCTCCCTGTTTCCAATTTCTGGGTAAGAGATATAAAGACACTAATGTAATTATTCTTCCATCTATTCAGAGTGTAACTCCTGCTACTGACCCACCCATCCTAGAAAAGCATCCAGTTGTTCTATATGGTGCTAGCTGTTCTTAACCAATATTATCACGTCCCACTTCTTAATTTTAGGATGTGCTGAACAGACAAGAGGATCGTACTCCCATGAAGTTAGGTTAGCATGTTCTATGTCTATGAGGTGGGCGTCCTGAAGTAAAACAACACTGGAATAACTTTCTAATTCATGTCCTTAAATGAGTTCACTTGATTGGCAAACTGATGCCACTGGCATTTATGCTAAGTAATTTAATTCGCTGAATTAGGGTGCAACCCTAACATAATCCCCACCAATGATCCTGAGTAGCAACTCAACTCTGTTAAGCTCTCAAAAAGAGACATTCCCAGCCCCAGTTTGAGAGTTTTAGCATGTATAAGTGGACTTGCATTAAGCACAATAAATACTAGATGTTACATCTAAGAGTATAATAAAGCCAGTACATCAGTTAAATAACAAAATAGTTATATATGGCATTAGTAGAATAAATAGTTGAAGTGAGAAACTGCTTAACAGAAAAAAAATTAAATATATACATATAATGTCTGTCTCCCTAGGTTTGAGAAGTAAAAGAATACACCTCCTGTCAACCCACACTCACTACTGCAGAGTAGAATTCATCCTGCTAGGATCTGATTTAAAGAAGATTCAACCCCAGCTGCATGTTTCATCTAGGTGACATTTGTTTTCATGAGCAGTCTTTATTATCCTGTTCAAGCAACAATATACATCATGGAATACAGCTTTAAACAACTATGTAAAAGTAGCTGATCAGCAATAAACCCCAAGGACTCCCCGATACTGTCTCATATCTTAGGACTTCCATTGGACTCATCTAAGCCATCTCATGGAATAGGCAGCATGCAGGCCTTTCTCCTTTTGCTGAAAGGAAAGAAAATGCACAAAGACAGTTCTTAGAGGAGTGTTGGAGGAAGGAACAGAACCCAAAGAATGATGCACCCATTCCATAATCAGTTTTAGTGGTTGTGTCCAGGCCCAGAGTCATTGGTAACCACACTTGTAAGACTTATGCATATCCTTCTGCTCTAGCCCATCCTACAGCCCCAAAATATCAGTATTTTTCCTTTGACTTCTCTTCTTTTGATCCTCCAGCCTATCATGTAGGGACTAAGTAAAATCTTGCAAAACAGGTATTTTGTGCTGTGCTTCCTCCATCCATACTCTCTGTTCCTGGACAGCTTGTTCAAAGGAGCCTGTACAATCTGCAATGCCTGAAACGTTACTTTTTATCTTGATCACTTGCTGATGCAAGGACTTTTGAAAAGACTCCATAGGTATTCAGAGCTGATTGATAGTCTCTGCCAAGGCCTGCGCATCCATGACTGTAGCTGCAGAACTGCCTGGAGACTGATTTAGAACATGCAGTAAACTGGAACTTCTGGCTTGTGTTGACCTCAGGTCATGAGGAAGAAGTGCTGTTTTGGCCATATTGGCTGTGGGTGCTGCACATGGCCACAGGGAATCTAGGTTTACTTTTGCCTTGCCCACTGCTTTTTTTGGTGGCTTGAAAAGTAAGGAAGTATTAGCTTAGCAAAAAAATAGCATACAATAATCGCTATATAAATAATAAGTACTCATTAGTAAAAATCTTTAGATTCAATGCTCATACCATCAGACCCAGAAGTGGAAGCTAAACCAACTTATTTTTTCTACTACTGGAATGTACGAAAATACCATTATGAGTGAGACTTTAAAATATAAGTCCCTTCAGCTGCATACTGCATACTCTCAAGAAGTTATTGACAACAATATGGAGCCCAAAGGTCTGAGGATGAGGAAATTTCCTAATGGGGTCAAGGCAGCATCTGTTATTTCAGGATCTCACATACCTATCGGATCAAACTGGGACTGAACCTATGGGTACCGTAATGAGACAGAACCATAGGGAAATGTTTTTTTTTTTTAGCAGTTGAAATTAAACATTTAGAAAAGTCCATTACTTCTGATATCTTATTTTCTATCACTTAAAATGTTATTCTATTTTTAACCAGGTAGATGAACTAAAAGTGAAAGAAAAAAAGGCTTTTAAGGGATTAAAAAGACTATGAGGTGAGTATTGTTTACAAATATAGTAAAAACAGCAAGTACAACAAAGCAGGTAATACAAAAATCGACTCAAAATTAATAAAAATAGATAACGCACTATGCAAGGAAAACACGTATTATGAAGATAATATTCACACAAATAGCTTTTTCAAGTGAATCAGAAAACATACATCGTTTACTCCTTTATATAAGCTTTATAAATCACATGATCAATTAAACACAAAGAATTTACATTTTTAAGAGGCAACATTTAAAACATTTTTACTTAAAAAATATATAAAACTTCAATGACACAAATATCTTTGCTTGAGGACTGGTGTCAAATAAACAATTTCATGCAATCCTGTGGAGATGTAGCATTAAAAGGCAAAATCCAATTTTTTTCTCTGACTTCAATATATTTTATTAAGTCTCCTCCTTTTGCTGAAAGGAAAGAAAATGCACAATGACAGTTCTTAGAGGAGTGTTGGAGGAAGGAACAGGACCCAAAGAATGATGCACCCATTCCATAATCAGTTTTAGTGGTTGTGTCCAGGCCCAGAGTCATTGGTAACCATACTTGTAAGACTGGTGCATATCCTACTGTCTCTAAAACCTAAAATGTGAAATAATAGCCTGAGTATTGTTTACCACTTGCTTAAAAATGCTAAAAAAGTTGTATTTCTAATTTATAGAATCTTTGAACCCCAACCCCCCCCCCCCGAATTATGTTCCATTTTCCTGGTTAGAATGACTAGAAGGGTGAAAAGTCACATTTTATGATGACACCCAGGAAGACAATGAGTGAGAAATAGAAAAGGTAGAGGTAGAGCAAGTAATCAAAGCAGCTATTTTTTTTCAGGTACTGTTATTTAATTTGAAGGGTTTAAAATATTTAATTTTAGCCATTTGAAAGTTACAACTTACATTAGTTTGTTTCATGAAGGCTTTGCCTTTGTATCATCAAGGAAGACTGATTTGGTTGACTTGCTAATGGAATTCGAATTATTTCTTAGGATGTTGCATTTACACCTGTTGTGTGGTAATAAGACCCCCTATTTCAAGTGCTCTTTCATAAAAGTGCATTAAGCCCCCACACCAGATTTATGCATAGTGACTTTTAAAAAGCTATGTGAAACAGAATTGAATCTTTCTAACAAGATTAATTTTTGCAATTTAACTATGGAAGAGTAGAATCTTTTACAAGCACTCATGAATGATCATACTATTACAGCAATGAAGACTGTAGACTATTCTCATAAAATTAGGACATTATTTTGAATGATGAATCATATGAACTAATTTCTAAAAATGAAATAATCATTGCTTATGATAATATTTATACCATGTTTATATTTTAATTATTGTTAAAGTGGAATATCAGAAAAAGTATATGAATATTTATTAATGAACAGAACAGTAGTTCCAGCTTTTGCAGTATTCCAAAGGTTCACAAAATTTGATTTTGTCCTCCTTCAAGACCTTTTGTTGATGCTACACTACAGGCATTTTTAAAGATAATATAAATATTCTGCAGAATTACTGGCACATCCTGCAAATTATTCCTGATTTTGATCCAGTGAAGAGTTGTTTGTTACAGCAGATTATTAGATTTATTTTCATCATTACCACATATGTCCAATCTTCAGTGATTTACAGAACACATGGGATATGATAATACTTTATTGGATTTGGACATCAGAATTATTAATTTGTGTAACAGATTATTTTTTATAAAAATTTTATGCACTTTGAAGTTAAGCATTTTTGACAGAGAGAAGGTGTGCCAATGGGAGTAGCATCTGACGCAATATAAGTGAAGTAATGTGATCCTGGCAAAATAATTTTGTGTTTAAGCCTATGTTTTATATTTTTAGGTGGTATTTTTATTATTTCAAAGGGTGATACAAAGGATTTAACACTCTTTTTGATTATTTAAATTTAACTATGGAATATTTAAAGTTTACTTGTTTTAGTGATATATTACAATTGATTGTTTAGATATCAATTTATATTAGGATTTAACAAGAAAAGTGTGAGTCTGTTTTATACCATAAATCACTTTTGTCTAATTCTTATTTGTTATATTCTAGCAATTGTCTTCATAGACAAAAATTGTGTTTGGTCAAAGGCCAAATGATAAGGTTATCAGGGATCTTTTCATATAATGATAATGAAAAGTTTTGCAAGGTGCTTGACATCCTAAAAGGGATATTATATGAAAGAAAATGCCCTAAGACCATGGTTGAAAATACAGAGGTTAACATATGAGATGAATGAAAGAAACTACATACATTCATATTAATGATGAGGGTACTGAACAATTGTGTCATATACAATATTGCAGGAAGTAGTCATGACATTGTGTTTAGGATAATTTTACCATATTTCCCTAACCATAATAAGTAAAAATAAATAATGATGAAAAATTGGAATGTTACTATTAAGTGATCATTTAAGTCTTGTTTCTTTTAATAGAAAAGAATTTAAACATATATTTTGGCAAGGAACCTATAAAAGAACAGGTTGCTGTAATTATAATGAGGAACATATGCACAGAGCACTTTTATAAATTAAACTGAAAAGGTTACATTTATTAAACTGCCCAAAAAGTTATTGTTACAGTATATGTGTAATTATAATACATTTAGGATGGTTTATTGGCAGTTAGTCAGGCCAGTGTTTTATGTGGGCAAGACGGAAAGACAGTTAAACCACAGAATATATGAACATTTATATTATATATTGAAGTCTAATATGACTAACATATCATCCAAACATATTGTTTATTTTAACCATTTTAAAAAAAATGTATTGTTTGAAAAAGGTTTCACCTTTGCTCTCTTTTTTCTCCCCTTGTGTCATTCTGGCAGCCATCCCAGTGCCCTACATCCTTCTCTGGTTCTAGCAGCACTCCAATCACCCTCAATCCATTGCTCAAATTTAAGATAGGCCAGCAAGGATCTTAAGGGCATTATGGGAGTTCATGCTGTCATAATTCAAGCTAGGTGTGTGTGCAATGGGGTTGCATAATGTTTTGTACTGCCTCAATAGTTACTAAGCCATACTCTAACCCTGCTCACATTTAGGGATACCCCCTGGCAATGATGCCCCCAGCCTCTATGAGGGATCACCATCAGAGATGCTCACAGGACTGGCCTGCCCTCAAGGATGGAAATCCCCATGCCTCCCTGCTGTTCCATCAGTCATCTGAGCTGGTAATCAAAATCAGATTGGCGGGGCCATAATCAGGGCCTTATAGCTCTACACCAACACAGTGGCTAAGGAGGCTACACCACCATTTTTGACTATGATATCTATTTTGACAAAATCTGGTCTAAAGTACAGATGAATGCACTAAATAAATCTTCAGTCTTTTTCTACTGTTGGTGTCTTTGTGGTTTTGGCTTTTGTATCAGTGACAAGAATGTGTAAGTACTATTTTGTATTATAAATATGGAAAACAACAATGCTTCCTGACCTTTGAGCACTGGCCCAAGGAGAATCTAAAAGACTCAAATTGTAGTAGTAAAATGAAATAACACTTTATAAGTTTAGACAACATCACTCACGATTTGTCTATCATCTGCTAATGAAGGCGCTGCCTACTAACAATGCATTCTTCAACCTCTAATTCAGGCCTGGATTCATATTATATGTCAAGTAAAATACCATTTTGGGATGAAGCAGGATGTTTGTAGATAACTTGAAAATAACCGTTGAAGCTCTGTAATGCATAACTTCTTTACTTCTTATGTTTTATGAAAATGAATGTTTTAAAGAACTTTATTGAATAGCTGATGGTTGCAAACTATATAAAGTTTTGTAACCTGTATTTCTAATATTATATTATGAAATGTATGTCAATAGACATGAATTCAAGCAATACATGCCTTTGTGAGAGTACACGATGTAAGTAACGTTCCACATGATGCTACAGATTCAATTGCAGAAAGTACAGTTTGATAACACAATGACACATGGAGAGATCCACAACTGAAAAGAGCCCTGTGCACCCCCTCCCCCCAAGGTATGCACGCAGTGATATTCATCACTGTAACATTTGTTAGACAGAGTTTAAAGAATGGCATAAATTTATGGATTTCATCTGACCAGGGTGCAACTAGCAAAGAGAAACCATCATTGGAGATTGAAATGTAAACTTTACAAATTTGTAAATACTTTCAGAAATGTTATCCTAGGTCTCATCAGACAACTATATCTACTGAAATCCATACTATATACTCAAGATTTTTAACAGTTATAGTCAGGATTCTATTTTTTTTTTTTTTTTTTTGCAAAAGACTGACTGATACAAATTACTTGCTTAAGTAATAGAGTATTTATTGTTACAATATAATTATGTAGTTTTTGTTACTTATGTTTTTTGTCAATAACCTTCCATATTTAGCTCTGATAATTCAAGAGAAACTAGAAGTCTCAGTCACAATGCTTTTTATTCAGGTTGAATATGCTGACTTCGCATTTTTATACCACAAAACATTTCTTCCCCAAGTTCAGTTCATTGCAGTTTTAAAGTGTCACTTCTGAGACTGACTACATGGCTTTCCTTAGGACTTGGAACTCCTGAACTGGCCAGCTGAAAATGGAAAGACTGCATAAGACCTGAAAAAATCTCAGCATCCCCCAAAATGAATGACTTGCATTTTTCAATAAGAAATTTTTTGACTAGGGACCTTCTGCATTGTTACTAGACATATGTAAAAGCTTATGAAAGAACAATCTGTAATGTTAACATGCAACTATCATCTCTTTGTGATCATCTGCTTCTGAACATTACCTACCTACTTCCCTGCCGTACTGCCCAGCAGTGACATTTGAAGCATCTAAGCTACTCAGCTGCTGTAGGAGTGCCCTGTAAAGTTGGTTTTTTTTTTTTTTTTTTGCTTTCTCAAAATGAGAAACAGATTAAGTTCCATATGTATATATTTTTTTTCATTTAGCTCTAACACTAATACAGATAAGAATAGTTTATTAAGAAATATTTATGAGATATGAAGTCATAGACTATATCAGTCAGGCACTTGCAAAGTATTTTGCATAGTATATAGTGACACCTAAATGAAGAATTGATACTAGGGAATACCAGAGTATCCATGAATGTGATACACCCAGAACTCCAGTGTAATGATTTGCACAATAATACACAGCTGTTTAATAATGCAACAAAGCCATACTGCACTAGATATGCACTACTTATCTGAAGGTAGTTGAACACACTGATGTCTACTTTATTTGAGACAGTACAGTGAGAATGATGCATTAGGCACAAATAAAGATTGCTTTGTCATAATTATAAACTACGCATGACAAAGCAAAGCAATGCAATTTTCCTAATGTGTCACCTTTTGATGTATCATAAAGCAATTTTATGAGGCAATAAAAAGAAAACAAGCTTTGGCAGCATAAATGTAACTTGACCAGACCAATTGCTTGAAAAGTCCCTATCTCACAGTAGTGGATGCATTTCAGATTCTAATTTTTTTCTGAAAGGACTGCAGCCTGAAATTAAATGGCTGTTCTTGTCAGGACATAAAACCTGCAAATGAATTTGAAATACTGAAATAAAGAGATGTTCACTGGACTGGATATCTCCCTCTAGGCCATGGAAAATATGACAGACTATAATTTTCTTCTTTTCCTAGTAACTTTTGGGGTATGTTCAATTTTGCTTAATGAGATATGCAGCATGATTAATTTAGCAGTTAAACATTTACTCTACACATAAAGCTAAGTATGAAAGCATAGGAACAAACAGAGCTGATTTTGAGGTGTACAAAGTACTTTAATCATTTAACTGATGGTAATTTTTTCAGATGTTGCTTCCCTGTACCTAGCTATTTTGACCCATTTTTGGCCCTCACTTAGTGAATACTGTCTGTCTGCAAAGGTCTTGAATTTTGTAGTACACTATTCGGGTCTATATTATATGCTCGAAGAGTCTTTTCTTCAAAGATGTAAAGATCGACACGTAAAGAGCAAAATCTGTAAACTGTGAATGGCCACTTCCGTGAATTTTTTCCTAGTGAAAAAATTCACTTGGCCATAAACATCGCAACCCACAATATCGTTGTGCCCGCCACAACCCCCCTAACTAAATTTACCAACTCCAAGATCGCTCTACTTTGGAGAAAGGAGCAATTCCCGCTAATAGCTAAGAAAGTTTTTTCACAGGGAAAAAAATTCACGGAAGTGGCCGTTAGCGGTTTCCAGCATTTGCTGTTTACGTGTCGGCATTTAAGTGTTCAATGAAGAGACTCTTCGAGCTTCTAACATAGACCCCCATTATTCTACTCCATTTACTTCTTTATCTACTTTATTTTATTTATTTTATTGTTAACACACCATACCCACAAGACACAATTACCTCTTTTTTTGGGGGGGGGGTCAGGTAAAGTGACTTGTTTAACAGGGAAGCAGGGACAATATGACAAAGTGCATTAGCATTTCATAGCTTAAGTCATCTGCACTAAGCTGCCTGACAATGTTGGGAATTCTTCTATACGCTTTACTAAGGCTATGATTTTGCTTTAAAATGTACGTGAAGAATTACATCTTCAGTTATCTTAAGAAAAATTCAGAAGATTTTTTCCTGTCAGTAGAGACAGAAAATTTAAATACTTTACCTTTTGAAATGAATAAAACTTGTTTATTTATACTTTTTAACTGTAAGTCATTTTTGTGTATTTTAGGTGATTTATTTCCATAAACATATTATGAGCATTTCTGGGTCTTAAGTTATTGAATTAGCCAGACGTTTCCAGCCTTTCAGTCAGGGTACAATGGGTGTACTATATTACTGAACTAAAATGTAGTGATTCCAAAGCAGAAGATAAGTAAAAACAAAATGAAAACTCCAGCAAAGCTAGAACTTCCACTGAATGACCTCCCAAACCTCTTGTATCAGAGGCACATGGGATATATGCAAATGATCCTTGTGAACATCAGGTGTTTCAGCAAATTGGCAATTCTGAATGCCCATGACTTGTTTCGTCATTTTAATGGATAGTTTCAGGCCAATAAAGCCAAACCCCACTAGCTGTGGATATGCATATTTTAGCCTTGTTATAAACTAATCAGCACAGCAAAAGCAGAGTGTTTTACTAAGCATTAGAAACACAGGGCTGTTATACCCAGCTTGTGTCCATTATCATTAGGGTCACTGCAAAAATATCCAAACAACAAGCTAAAACAATGAGTGAGAAGGTCACTGAAAAACCAATCAGTAAAAACAAAATGAAAACTCCAGCAAAGCTAGAACTTCCACTGTGTGACCTCCCAAACCTCTTGTATCAGAGGCACATGGGATATATGCAAATGATCCTTATGAACATCAGGTGTTTCAGCTAATTAAGATAAGTAAATATGCTATATAAAATATTTTAACCAAATAATGCAAATAACTTTAAAACTGTGCAATAAACAACATACAATTACCAAAGCAGTTTTTAAGGTTACTGTATTAGCAAAGTGATACTTTCATTTCATGTGATATTTTTTCTAGAAATTAAATAATAATTATGGGTCAGTATGATGACAGCATACCAAAAGTGTTATGGCATCATTGCAGAGCCTATCACTGAACAAGATATACTATCATTAGTCAGTGTAACGACATTTATTCTGCGCAGTGTTATGGAATCACATTAAGTATACACAGCACAGCCTGACTCCTAAAGTGCATCCAGTATAATCCAAAGCCAGATGATCAGTCAATACTACAGCTCTGTACTGACAGAAAATGTGGAGAGACAGAGAGGCAAATATTCCACTTTTGTAACACAGATGACAGCAGGACAGATCTGAAACAAAAATGTTGGCAGCATGGGAATGGAGAAGAAAAGGATGCTGGTTAACTCACACAATCGAGAAAAATGTGGAATGTCAGCAACAGACAGGTATCTGTCCTGAGAAATAATATCAATGTGAGCAAGACAGGTTAGCAAATGTGGTCCATATTTCAAGTGGAGAAGCAATCATCCCAGTCAATTAGATAAAGAACAGAAGTCAAAATAAAATCACTTAATTATTTTCAAAACTTAGATGACTGCACTGGTCACTAATGGTCACTGGAAACAACAACAGGCAATAATATACAATAGCTAGTGCATAAATCTCATGCCACAGCTGAATAAAATATGAAATCTTAATAGCCACAAGAACCAGGTTTTGGCTATCTGGATAGCCATTTTGAAAACAGGATCTTGGTTGGACCTGTTGAATTGGAGGAGTACCAAGTTAGGCACATACAATCTATAGATGTGGACCACCAGTTTTTGCTTAAATTGGCATGTGGGACTGCAATTCTGCTAAGTCATTTGGAATTTGGTGCATGGTTTATACTACCACAGATGGCTCATTTACATACATTAGCACAGAAGGTTAGTAGGCCTTCTGTCTGAATAGCATATATTGCA
>NC_056735.1:1362475594-1362573094 GCF_019279795.1 Protopterus annectens
AATGAAAAGTCAGTTGCTTTTTAAAGATAGCTTGTGAGTTATTTTTAAATCTCCTTATGAAAAACTACCTGATCATTAAAAATGGCACCAGATCATTCTGATCAAAAATATTATGGTTTTGCACAGCAAACTACTTCAGAAGCAACAGTTAGGAAAGTCAACATTCTGTTTTTCTGCTCTGCCAGCCTGATACTGTCTATAGTTTAACAAATCTTAGTATAAGCTGGTTACTTTAGCAGTACATCTGAGCAACTATTTTCTATTATTAATTGATATCTACGATATACATCTTGTGTTTAGATTTAGATTCAGTTACACATCAGAAGAAGTCATAGGAAACGAAAACGCACTGTGGTCTGTAATAGGGCGTTTATGTGTGATACGTGTATTGGAGTGCTGGGAGTCACATTAAAGTGTTGTAAGCTCAACTAAGGAGTCGAGCCTCTTCTTCTTCTCTAGTGCCTTTTGTTGTAGTTGGACTGTTTTCGGCACTTGTCCGTGCTTTATTTGTTTATATTTATGTAGCTTAATGATACCACATACCACATTCACTTGTCTTTTCCTTATGTTTCATGAAGACTTTTCAAATGATTTCACTGCTGCAAAGACTTTCCTCCATATGCAATTAACTGTTTTGTTTTGCTCAAAAGCATAGATAGGTTGAGGCACCACCCTAGATGCCTGATGTTTGGGAATTTTTGAGCAGATGTCATTCAGCTGAAAGTACAGTACCCCGAGAACCCAGAAATGAATTACAATGCAGGACTGAAGCAGTTGCTTTTGGGATATGTGTGCAGAATATGTTTTACTACAGTAACCTGTTTGTTTTAAATGCAACAATTTTTTTTTTTTTGCTCCTCAACACAGGAGTTGAAGTATGTAAAAAGGAACCTGGCATTCTTTAACTGAAAGGTGCAGAGGTAAGAACTGCCAGACTTTCTTTTTCTTTTTTTTTTCCTCCTCATCCTAGAGTTGAGGGTACCAAATCAGGAGTGGCACTGAGTAATAGATAAGCTCTGGGTTTGCTGCTATGTTCATTTGTATTACTTAGAGAAAGTCAGTCTTGTTACTTCACTCATTTTTCTACTCTCCACTTTACTCATACTGTTTTTGTGTTATACTTTAAAGGGTCAGTTTCATAACCAGCATATTCACTTCATTACTCTGGGTCTAGAATATATTAGTGAACACTTGAAATTGCAAATGCTATATAATCAACCCAAACACTACGAAAATGCAAAATGTCGAACACACAGATCACCAATTTTTTTCCCAGGGAAAAAAAATCGCTGATCCGTAAAAAAAAAAAAACAAAAAAAAAACAAACACAAACTAAAATGGGGGGCTGTGCCCCTCACACCCTCCCTACTTAAATATACCAAATACAAGATTGCACCACAGTGGAGGAAATGGAAAAGTCCTGAAAATGGCCCAATGATTTTTTTCCCTAGGAAAAAAAAATTGCTATTCCGTGCTTTCGGCATTGTGCCATTTCACGTAAACACGTTCGATGAAACAGCGTTCACAACTTTAAGAGTTCGATTAAATAATAGGAACCCATTACTCTGGCATAGCGCATGCAACTTGGAAGTTACACAGTTGCAATCTCCAACTAATCACCAAATGGATACTAATGGTGGGGGGTAGAAGTTAGCTAATCAATCATGAGAAGGATTTTCAGTAAGCAACACCAGCCCAAACAAACATGAAAATATAGACTAAAAGAGACAGCGCAGATTGCTTGGTTTACCTCATCTACCTATTTGCCTACAGAAAGGAAAAGCTACAGATGAGACTTATCCAGCAATTTTTTTCCCAGCAAACTACATCTGATAGAGTAACAAGAGCCTCTGTGCCGACATTCAGAAATGGTTAGTCAGAGGGCTTTCTTTGGATTTTGTTGTGTGTGTTTTTTTATTTGGCCTTAATTGCCACTCAGAGGTTTCCTAGCTAAAAGAAGGCTGTTAAGATAAAACTCACCCTTATCTGGTCAGATGCTCATACTGATCCAGCGGCAGGGACACCTGCATGGGAGCTCAGTATTGTAGTTCTTTACCTTCTGTATTCTGTCAGTGTCTGAGCAGAAGGCTTTCTCTATATTTGTGCGTGTGTGCGTGTGTGTGTGTGTGTGTGTGTGTGTGTGTGTGTGTGTGTGTGTGTGTGTGTGTGTGTGTGTGTGTGTGTGTGTGTGTGTGCGTGTGTGTGTGTGCATGTGTAAGCATGTGTGTGTGCATATCTGTGTGTGCGTGTGTGTGTGTGTGTGTGTATGTGTGTGTGTGTGTGTGTGTGTGTGTGTGTGTGCATGTGTGTGTGTGTGTGTGTGTGTGTGTGTGTGTGTGTGTGTGTGTGTGTGTGTGTGTGTGTGTGTGTGCATCTGTGTGTGTGTGTGTGTGTGTGTGTGTGTGTGTGTGTGTGTGTGTGTGTGTGTGTGTGTGTGTGTGTGTGTGTGTGTGTGTGTGTGTGTGTTTGTGTGTGCATACTGTAATTTGACCTCAGTCACTTTGCTTAGTATTTTCTAGTTGACAGAATAAGGCTCTTAAGGCAAAGCTCAGCACCTCGATAGTCCAGCAGCAGTGACATCAACATAGTATGTTGGAGTTCTTGGGATCATCATAAAAGCTGGCATTGCAATTTCTCTTCCCCTATGACTTCTTTTCCTTTTGGCTTTTCCCATTAGGGGTCACCACACCAAAACAATGTTCCACAGAACAATTGGCAGTGGAGTTTTACAGTGTCATGTTGCCAGCCCAGCACCCAACCTTCCAGAGAAGGCACACATACATCTGGGGCCAATTTAGAGAGTCCAATCCACATTCAGTCTTGGATGTGGGAGGAAACAGCAGCACCCAATGGAAACCCACATGAACACAGGGAGGACATGCAGACTCCACACAGAAGGTACCCCAGCCAAGAATCAAACTGCAGAACCTCATCTTTGAGGCAGCAATGCTAACAACTGCACCGCCACACCCATCCTCTCTTCCCCTTTGACTTCTAGGCAGAATTTCTCTCATCTATACTCCTATCTTTTCATTTCCATATTTTGCACGTGCTAGTCTATTTTGTCATTTTAATGTGAGTCCTGTTGTATTTGTAAAAGGTTTTATCTCCCTTCTTCACGGATTTGTGTAGCATTTTATCAGTTTGCACCTTACATTTCTGGCAGCCTTCCCTGTATCATTCTGCTTTACTTAGCATTGTTCCCTGACATCTTCTGTCTCTGTTTCCTTATACACCTTAAATGCAAAATCCCTCCTCATCCTTTAGGACTTACTGTTTCTTTTTTTTAATAGGCATATCTGTTTCAAAGGCCTGTTACCTTTAGTACTGCAGTTTCTATTTGTTATGTATTTAAGTGTTATTTTACCCTACCTTTCAGTCTGCTTGGTAGAGTTTTTTTATCCCAGGTTGCTGCCTTAGTTTGTCACAGTCTATCTTTTTGAAGATCAGTGCACTCACAGCACTGCAGTTTGCTTTATCATAGTGTTAATTTGACTGTGACTAGCACTGCATAGTGATTGCATGTTCTCACACACGTGCCCTTTTTTTCCCATTTTTATCTGAGATCAGCAAGTAGAAGGTTGTTGTTTCTCAGCTATAGCTTCAATTACTAGCTGTCTAAAGCTTGCCATTGAAATGGCCTCTGGCATGGTCTCACCCTCATGGTTGCAGCCATGGTGCTCTAGTTAACTTCAGTCATAAAAGAATCTCCAAATATACATTACCTGTTTCCTCTGTCATCTAAGGAATGTCATGCATAATTTTCTTGCAGTGCCTGAAGTGCCATGATTACATTCTAAAACCAGAAGAAAAATAAATAAACCTGTTACACTCTACTGTAGCATGAGACACAACCGTCATGGGACTTTCAACCCTATGACTTTCGGGTAAAAGGTAAGACAAGTTTCTTTGGTCCATGAATATCTTTCCTCCTGTGTCCACTGAAGCTGAGAGATCTTAGTCTGTGAGTAACATTTAAATTAGGGCAGTATTTAAAAAACTGTTTCAGACTTTTTCCTTACTTGCTTTCAAAGCTGGTAAAATACATCAGGGTTTTTTTTTTTCATTTGTAACTGACAGCACATGGAACAATAAGACTCCATGCACTACAAGGAGTTATGATTGGGTCTCACTGATCATAACCTATTATTATGTGTTCTCAGCATAGATGCCAAGATTCAGCTGTTGAACTTTGCCTCCATATTGAGAATTCGCTCTTGAGGTGAATTTATTGGCATCCTTGTCAATAACACATAATAATATGGTTGCAACTGTAGACTCAATCATAACCCTCTACATTTTGTTCTGCATCTATACAGCACATGTACCAATTATGTCATCATTGACATTTTCATGAGTGGCACAAAATACCTCTTCTCCTTTCCTCTTTGTTTACTCATTTTTTTCATTTTTTTAAGTTTTCTCCTTTATATACTAGGCTAGACTTCCTTATTCTTGCACATTTTGACCTCCTTATCCTTCCTTTATCTCAGTGTGCTTATATCTAGCCTTTATCTGAGTGTGCTTATATCTAGCCTTTATCTGAGTGTGCTTATATCTAGCCTTTATCTCAGTGTGCTTATATCTAGCCTTTATCTCAGTGTGCTTATATCTATCCTTTATCTCAGTGTGCTTATATCTAGCCTTTATCTCAGTGTGCTTATATCTATCCTTTATCTCAGTGTGCTTATATCTAGCCTTTATCTCAGTGTGCTTATATCTAGCCTTTATCTGAGTGTACTTATATCTAGCTTTTATCTCAGTGTGCTTATATCTATCCTTTATCTCAGTGTGCTTATATCTATCCTTTATCTCAGTGTGCTTATATCTATCCTTTATCTCAGTGTGCTTATATCTATCCTTTATCTCAGTGTGCTTATATCTATCCTTTATCTCAGTGTGCTTATATCTATCCTTTATCTCAGTGTGCTTATATCTAGCCTTTATCTCAGTGTGCTTATATCTATCCTTTATCTCAGTGTGCTTATATCTAGCCTTTATCTCAGTGTCCTTATATCTAGCCTTTATCTCAGTGTGCTTATATCTGTCTTTGATTCTCTATGTGCAATGTATCAGTTTCTGCAACAATGTCAATGCATTAGTTATCCAACAAATCCTGTTGTACAGTAAACATTGTAAACTGATCATGACTATGAACATTATTTATCTCTAACTAACTGCCTGCTGATATATGTGTCACTTTCTACAGAATTCAGCTCAGTTGTGGAACTCACAGTCATAATGGAAGGTTGAACAAGAGGCTGCAGAGAGGTGGCTTATGCCTTTCCTAAAAGGCATCCTCTGATACGGTCCTCATGGACCTCTTGCACATCTGTTAAACAAATAGCATCAGAAACACCTGATCCAAGGACCTTAACCTGGCATCAGCATAAACATGACATGATGGAGGGACAGTGAGTAGACTTTCTCTGGTGCTCATCTGGAAAACAATCATCTCTGTAGATGAAGATGTCTCATCAAGGACTTTGTGAATCCTACTTATACCCCCCACAGACACTGGACATTGCAATTTTTTGTAGCTTGGGCTCCTACCAACCCCGCCCTAACCTCCTGAAAGTCCCCTCCTGAACACTCTGGCTAAGAACCGGCTATATCAGACTCAAATCCAAAGTTGTAAGGCCATTCTGAGTTCTCCCTGAGTTCGTCCTACAGCATGGACTATAAGAAAGTATGTGCACTCCTGTAACTGTTTGCTATTTCTAAATTTGATTTCTATCAGGTCGCAGTGCACTCCCCTGCCAGGCTAGCCAGCAGCCACTACCCCCCCCTCTCTTTTGCTGGTTCCTCTCCTAGTTCCCACCTTAATATTTACCCCCTCTTTGCTGCTTTTAGTCTAGCTCACTCCTTATTTCTCCCCCACACCCTGATCCTCGAAAGCCCCCTCCCCCCTTTACCTGTTCCTCTCCCTGGGGTCACTACTATTTTAGACTGTCTGACCACTAGGGGGTGCTCCTCTACCTTTCTACTGTTCCTTCAGCCTTACCCCTCCTTCCTATTCTCCACTAAAATAACCCTTTAACTTCTTTTCCTCTGCTCCCTCCCTGACTACTGTCCTCGGATTACTATCCACTTTGGCTTTATACTGCCCTCCTCTACCCTTTTTTTTCTGAAGTCTCTACCTTCTCCCTCTGTTCTTCTCATTTGTATCTACCCGCCACTCCTCTTCTCTGTACATCTTTCTTCCCTTTCACTCTCTGCGACATTTACCTCTGACTATTCACTCCTTACTGATTGTCTTCCTCTCTTTCTCCTCCTCTGGCTCTTCCTGCTCCGTTCGCCCTGCGGGCTTGCTCCACTCCCCTACCCTGCCCCCAAATCCCACACGCCCCAGCACCTCTACATTTATTCCCTCACAAACTCCTCCCACCATTCCAATTCACCACTCATAATCATCTATTTTACCCTCTACTCCTACGTCTAGTAGCCTATCCCAGCCACTCTTTACTTTCTCCTCCCACTCTAACTCCTCCCTTTACTCTTACTCCTCCCCTTTCACATTTCACATAATTTCCCCTCTCCTACCCACTTTTCTCTCCTCCCTACCTCTCTCTTACCTCTTCCCCTTCCCAAACTTACAACTTCATTTCCTACTTTTCACAATTCCTTGCTCCCACCCATTTCAAACATGCCCTCCCAAATCCTCTCTACCTCCCTACTCCCTTGCTCACTACTCATCTTACTAATTCCTCTCTATCATGCTACTTCATACTCATCTAAAGCTCCCTCATACACTCCTCCTTCTCAAACTACCCCTCTTTCTCACCCACAACCTCTTCTACTCTCTCATTTACATTCCATTTTCCCCTCCCTTACCCCTCCACACCTACTAGGCCTTTTCCATCTCAAACTATTCTCTACCTCTTCTAAATCAGCCTCTCATACACCTCCACTCTCCCCAAACAACTTCCTTCACTCCAAACTCAAAAGGCAAAAACTTATCTCATGTAACATCCTAGCCTTATCTGAAGACATATATCCCAACTCTGGCCCTTGCCTCAGTTCTAACAACTCCATCCCTTCCTCCTCCTCATCCCCTACTTCAACTAAACTTCTTCCCCCTTCTCCTTCTTCTCCAGATCCCTCTCTTAACACCCTTAAAATCTTCGCTATCAATGCCCAGAGCCTCAACAACAAAATTCACCATGTTCATGCTTGGATCAATCTCACCCAACCCGATATCTTAGCCATCTCTGAAACCTGGCTAAAACCACATATCTCCAATTCAGAAATCTTACCTCCAGGCTTCCACATCCTCAGAAGTGACCGTTTAAACAAAAAATGTGGAGGTTCTGCCCTTATCTACTCAAACCTTCTATCCCTAATCCCCCTGCAAATCCCAACCCCACTTTTCAAAAACACTGAAATAACTGCTGGTCTCCTCCGACTAAATAAACATAAAAATATCTGCATTATTTCCTTATATATATCTCCAGGTGATAATATCTCTACCCTAGAAAATGTTCTCCACTAGATCTCATCTGAAATAAAGTATGAAACCTTCATTCTTGGCGACGTTAACATTGACTGGAATAAAATCGACTCACCTACCCCCTCCCTAGCTATTAACCTCTACAACTTTACCCAAGTAATACATTCTACCACCCGTCCTAAAAAAATCCACCCCCCAGGGTCCATCATAGATTGGATCTTAGTCTCCCATCCAAACAAAATCTCTCTCTCTGGTACTTCCCCTAACACCTTCAGCGACCATCTCCCTGCTTTCATCCATCGCTCTACCAATTCCAACATCATTACATTCAAACCCGTAACCTTAGCAACTTTGACCCCACAACTTTCTCTAACATTTTTAAACAAATCAACTGGCAAGTCCTAAACTCTCTCCCCCTTGACAATGCTGTCGAGCACTTTAACTCTATCTTCCTAAATACTCTCAACTCCCAAGCCCCCCTAAGAAACAAGCGAATCAAAGCCAACTCTGCTCCTTGGCTAACCAAAGAGACAAAATATTCCATGCTTCTCAGAGACAAATCCTGGAAACTTTATCAAAAAACTAAACTACCTTCCACCTGGCTCCAATACACCCAAATCCGAAACCAAGTAAAAAAGTTAATCATTTTGGACAAAAAAAAACTACTACAATAAACTTCAATCCAATAATACTAAGAACCCAAGACAATTCTGGACATCTGTTAACTCTCTTCTCCATCCTGGGTCAAGAATTAACCCCTGCCCTGATCCTAGTTTAACTGACAAGGAACGGAGCTCCCACTTTAACACCTTCTTTACAGACTCTATAGCCAAGCTAACCAAAACTTTTCCAGACAATAATCCTCCCAACTTCCTAAACTCTACGCCCAACATCCCTAATAGCCATCCCTTCATGTTCCAGCTCAAACCAGTTTCCACAATGTTTATAAAAAAACTCTTATCTAACCTAAAGCCATGCTCTAATGCCCCTAACAACATTCCCCCCTCTTTCCTCAAATACGCTGCTGAAGGTATTGCTCTCCCGATTACTATCCTGATCAACCGATCCTTAAAAGAGTCTTATGTACCCAAACTTTGGCGTTCAGCCTACATTCTTCCTCTCCACAAAGGAGGCAAAAACACCTCCATTTCTAACTTCCGCCCCATTGCCCTATTTTCCCCAATATCTAAAATCCTAGAAAAATGCGTCCACCACCAACTTCTACCCTACTTAACTCAGAATCAGCTACTCACACCCACCCAACATGGCTTCCGTCCTGGCCACAGCACCCTAACAACCCTACTATCCTTCTAGAAACTGTCAATCAAGCCCGAGATTCCAGACTTCTTGTATCAACTATTCTGCTAGATCTTTCCAAAGCCTTCGACACCATCTCCTATACTCATCTTCTCTTCCATCTCTCCCCCAACACTCTATCCTGGTTCTCCAGTTACCTCTCTGACAGATCTCAGGCTGTCAGATGGAAGGACTCCACCTCTTCCGTCTTACCCACACCTACCGGCGTTCCTCAGGGATCCATCCTAGGCCCCATGCTCTTCAACATCTTTATAAATAACCTTCACACTGTCCTCCCTGACACTACAGTCATCCAATACGCTGATGACTCTACCCTAGTTTGTTCTGCCTCCAACCCTTCTGAATTTCTGTCTAAAACTCAAAAAGCTTTTACCACTACTGAAAAATGGATGCACCAAAACCATCTCTCCCTCAACTCCAATAAATCTAAAATACTAATTTTCCTTCCTATCAAGGCTTCTTCCTTCAACAAAAACTCTTTCAATGTCCTAAGCCTAACCAACACTCCTATAGAAGTGGTCCCTTCCGCAAAACTCCTTGGCATCACCATTGATGAACACCTCAAATTTGATCTCCACATTCAACAAAACATAAAGAAAACCCACCAAAAACTAGGTATGCTCTACAGGAATAATCAATTTCTTTCTAACTCCTCTAGACGTACCTTAGCCATCACCTACATCCTACCCTCTCTTCTTTATGGTGCCCAGCTTCTAACTAACCTTTCAGCTTCTAACACCTCAAAACTGGAAGCTTGCTATAATAAGATCTCTAAATTTGCCACTAAATCCAAAACCTCTACCCACCACTGCCTTGCCCTACAATCTCTAAACTGATTAGAACTCCCTAACCACCTTCACAATCTCCAACTAACTACCACTCACAAATTAATATTTTACCCAGATAAATGCCCAGCCTTAGCTAACATCCTTCCCCCTTACATCCCAAACCGATCTCTGAGATCTGAACACCAAAACCTTATCTCCATTCACAAACCTAAGCATCCTGCTGGCCAGCTCCTACTCTTCTTCTCTCTTGGTAGGAAATGGAACTCCCTCCCTCCTTCACTTAGGACCTTACCTAACTCAGAATCTTTCAAAACTCATCTTTTCTTACACTTATCCTCCAAATGGAAATGTCCTTGCTTTCACCCTACATAAATCCTAGGAACTTTCTCCACCTTGACCTCGATACTCTAGCACCAATCTACTATCTACTCTCTCAATTAATTTCTATGTTCCTCCTATATGGTTTTAGCTGACGTTCAGTTGACTGTAAATATGTAAATACTGTACATATGTAATAAAAACAAAATTATTTTTTGTAGACTCTGCACGTCAGAGCTTATTGACTACTTTGGACATTGTGTATTATGTAACCTGATTGTACTGCCTACTACTGTATCTAGCATTTCTTAACTGTTTTGACTTTGCATTATCATCTATCACTGTATGTAACCTTGATTGTACTGCATCTGGAGCTTTTCTCCCCGGGCCTCCACTGAAAATGGGTACTTCTTGGCCCAGTGGACTTCCCCGGTAATCAAACTTAAAATAAAATAAATAAATAAATAAATAAATCTCCCATTGTTTTTTCTTTTCACTTGCCCATTTTTGTCTCTTCATATTGATGTTGTTTATATTTTTTTCTGCTAATCTTCATAACATCTTACAAATTCTTTTGCTTGTTGCAGTATTGTAAAGGCACAGATTACGAATGAATTTAAGCAGATTTTTATTGTTCTTGATATAATAAAGCATTTAGTTAAAATAGAAAAAGGAAAGAGAGACCTGGCCAAAAAGAGATTATGCTTTCCCTCCCAGGAATCACTAGTGTCATTAAAAACATGCTAAATCAGACAGATTTAATGGCTAACTTACTATTGTTGTGGGGCTGCAACCTATCTACTTATATTGTCTTGCACTTCAGATTCATGACTGGTTCTTAGGCATGCTGCAGAATTTACATTCAGAGTAGCTCTCAGGTCATTCATAAATTCAGGCAGATCAGATTGCAGCATAATGTCAGTGCTAATACTGCTAACTGCCTGCTGATTGGCCAGATATTCCCCTTACATAGTTCCATTTTCATCTCTGGTAATTTGCAAACATAAACGGTGACATGTCACACAAAATCTTGACATTAGGTTTGAGAAACTAGAAAGTCAAAAAGATCTACTTTTTATTCAATATACCAAACTTAAAGAGCAACTGGATGATTTAGGAAATAAAAGCCAATATAATTTTATAAAACTATTCTGCTTCAAAAAAAGTTATCCTCAAATAATCCTAGAATCCAGCTTCCATTTGTACTAGATAATCTGAAAATCCTGGAAGTATGTTTGGATTTATTCCAAAGGCTTCATTAATGCAAGGAAACAATGTTTATTTTACAGTAGTACTAATCAAGTCACTGTCCCTTAAACAAATGAACCTGGTGCTACAAAAGGTATAGATTAAAAATCCAGTCCTCTTTAAGAATATTGTGTTAATTACTGATTGTAATCAATCATGAGAACCGTACTAGGGTACCAAGCTATCCACTAATACAGTATCCACAACATCATAATATCAACTGTCCACTAATACAGTATCCGCAACATCATAATATCAATTGTCCACTAATACAGTATCCACAGCATCATATCAACTGTCCACTAATACAGTATCCGCAACATCATAATATGAACTGTCCACTAATACAGCATCCACAACATCATATCAACTGTCCAGTAATGCAACATCCACAACATCATAATATCAATTGTCCACTAATACAGTATCCACAACATCATGATATCAACTGTCCACTAATGCAACATCCACATCATAATGTCAGTTGTCCACTAATACAGTATCCACATCTTTATAATATCAATTGTCCACTAATACAGTATCCACAGCATCATAATATCAACTGCCCACTAATACAGTATCCACATCATAATATTAACTGTCCACTAATACAGTATCCGCAACATCATATCAACGGTCCACTAATACAGCATCCACAATATCATAATATCAGCTGTCCATTGATACAGTACCTACAACATCATAATATTAACTGTTCACTAATATAGCATCCACAACATCATAATATCAACTGTCTACTAATACAGTATCCACAACATCATTATATCAACTGTCTACTAATACAGTATCCACAACATCATAATATCAACTGTCCGCTACTTTTTTCTCAACTTGGTGATTCAGCAGTCAATACAAACAAAACAGCACTATACCTCACAAAAAAAACCTGCAGATGACTGATATCTCACAATAATATACAGAAGTGTTTAATGGGAATATCAGACTGACTGTCAAACAGCATGCCATTTTCTCAATATGTTGTTGATTTGTCATTTCATGGACTGACAGTTTTTCTTTATTGCTGATACATTTCTTGATTACTGCATAACTATTGCACACTTTCTTACTGCCACAATAGAAAAATGGATTTCAGTTCTTGTCTTTGCATGTTACACTGTTCATAATGACCATGAGGTGTCTCCCAACATGCACTTTAAAATAAAGACATCTTACATGACTGCTGCACAATAGGAACTATCAGTACTCTTTTACCAATCAGGAAAGTTCTTCCTTAGTCTTGTATAGGGCAAACTATTTAATGTATTCATTAGCAGATTTCCACATAGTCCATATATGTGTTGTAATATGTTTGGTATAGCAAAATGTGGAAGTCTGCATAGTGACTATTGTGTGAGAAATTCTTACAGTATTTTACATGACTGAATTAATTAACTAGCTGATTGCCAATTATTGGTTGTATAAAAGGCAGTAGATACATAGACGCAATTCAGGAAGTTAGTTCCTTTATTCCTCAATCAGAGGTCTAGCACAAAGGTCCTTAAATGAATATACAGTTTCAATTACTGGATCCTGTATTATATATTCAACATTCAATCTTTGTTTCCCAAATCTCATATGCTGAGTTTTTGATGTACGTTCATCATCATATTATTCTCCTGTAGCCAAGTTCTTTAGAAGGCATGCCATATCTGTAACGCATATAATCAGTTTCCCCATTTCATGGCATCTGCATACAAGTGATAGAACACCTCAGAAGATAAAGATGGATCAGAACAATGCAACCTAAACAAGTATGTGCCAGGGACAGAGCCCTGTAGCACACCCTCACTGCAAACTAGAATTTTACCTGTCCAACTGATGTATGATACTTAACTTATTATATCTGTAAGCTATGCATCTTTCTGTCTAACAAAGATTACATGAGTAGCTAGTTGTTCTAATTTATTGATCGATGTTTTGTGTATGACTCTATCAAATGGTGAAGTTAAGTCTATATAAAGTACTTAACAGCACAATTTTTCATTCATAGCTATTATTTAGAACACTTCGGAATGAAATTATAGTACCATTATATTTGTTATTCACTGGGCCATTTAAGTATGTGGTGATTTAAATTGCAAGCTTTATAATCTGGCAGTTGACTTATAGAATTAAGAAGAAGTTAATAAACTGTTTCTTGTGGTCCAGTGGTGCAAGGTTTGATTCCCTTAGCTTCCATTAACTAATTGTGTGACTCTGAGCATGTCACTTAACCAGACACTGCTGCTAGGCTGAGCCTGAGAAAGGTCCACAGAAATCAGTGTTCTACCCCAGAAAACAAATATAAATAATTATTATAGAATGTCATGTTACTGGTGTTACTGGTGTTTATAGAGCTATTTTCAACAAATGCATACTGATATATAGTTTCAAGAGCCAACTTTACAAAAAGACTACATGGAGTAAACACAATGTCCTACAGTGATTGCCTCAAAGCCCTGTCTCATTACTCAGTGTCATACAGACTGCTGAGAGGTGATGTTTGCCTGGAATACAGGGCTTCCCTGGATGCTTTTCTGCTGAACCTTTTGCACATCCACAAAACAAACAGCATAAGAACTACTAGATCAAAAGATCTAAGTTTTGCTTGCAACATAAATAGGACATGTTGGTGAGGCAGATATGTTTCTCAGACAATTTCCATTCTCTAGAATAGGATCCCCATCCATGTGAAAAGGAATTCTTCCCTATCTCTTTTGAAGCACATCTTGGACAAATGGATGGGTAATCAGAAATGCACTCCTGGTCCAGCTCCTATGTTTCTGATTAACAGAGGCAGTCAGTAAATCACCACCTATGTAAATCGAATTTGTGGGTCACATCTGGGTTGCATGACTAGGCTTATAAGGGTATAAGGGCCCTAGTGGTCATTATATATATATATATATATATATATATATATATATATATATATATATATACCTATGAACTTTTCCAATTCTGACAACAATTGATAAAAATAACCTTCTCCATTATTTTTCCACAACATGAAAATAAATGCATGTATCTGTATGACTCTGGGTTTGTCCTATTCCCCCTTCCCTTAAAGATGGGTTTAACAAGTGCCTGTCTCCAGTCTTGAGGAAACTCCCCATACTTAAATGACCTAGTGAATAACAGATATGGTAGTACTGTAAGTTCATGCCGAAGTGTTCTCAGGTCATTCCTACTAATTCCACCTCCTCCGTGTGCTTTGTTTGGGTCTAGATCATGTAGTTATTTTTCAATATAATCTAACTGAATTTAAATAACAGTGGTTACTGGGATGTTACTAAAAAAACGTATCACTCTTTGTGGAGCCAAACTGCTTTGTATAAGATTTAAAAATATATTTATAAACTGTGTGTTTGAGAATTAATTTTAGAATCTTCATACAGTTTATCTTGTCCAGACTATTTCAGTTGTCAAAGTTATAGTTTCCCCTCTTTTACATTTCTTATATTTATTTTTTGTTTCTCACCTTAATTAAATATCTTGTTCTTATGGAAACATATCCTCATGAACTTGTATGCCTAGATCCTGATGTTAAACAATGGCAATGGTTTTATGGAGCCAAGATGTTCTATTTTTTTTTTCTTGTTTTTATAGACACATGTACCAAGTGTTTTTTCAGACTTACATAGGGATTGAATATGAACAGTGAGGTAAGCATCCTCCAGATTTATCTTTTAAGGCCTCTGCTGCCAAGTGCATAATGTATATGGGCAAACATCTCCCTCTGTGGAGAAGCAATTGTTTCCCTGAGCCATTTTGCTGCTTGTTTTTGTGTGTATATTAGCAAGTCTTTTGTTCCTGCCCCTGTTCCTGGCATGATTCCTGGTAACCCCATCCATGGACAAACTCCTAAAAGCACTTCTGGAGTCTAAGACTGATACTTTTCAGAGCATGGTAAAACTTTAATACCATTTGAGTATACTAACTTATGTAAATGCAACCCTGGAAAAATGCCTGTCATAAAGAAAATGAAAAATATATATAACTTAGAATCTTAACCAGAGAAAAATGAATGACAACCTAACAAAAGAAAACTGGGACAGGGCAGAATTTGTGAGTCTTCTCATCCCAGAAACAAAAGAGACAATAAAATGTAAGCAGACATGAAGGGGACTGATTACAGAGACTATGACCATCTTAAGAAAGAACTTTTGGCTAGGATCAAAATAACCTCTAAAGTGTAAGCCATAACAATTTATAAGTGGATCTTTTACACTGACAAACCAATAAGTACCTTATGCATGACTTAAAACCTATTTTACTGTTATGGTTAAAACATCATAGCAACAATAAAGTGAAGATGATTAAAAATTCTAGCAATAGAGATATTTAAAAGAGATTTGCCTACTAGTACATGAAAATGGGTATTGGAAAGTAATCCCAAGAATTTTTTCACATTAGTAACTTTGTCCGAACACTTGCTGATCACATAATGTTTAAAACTGAATTGTTTCCTTCTGAGTCTGAAGGTTCAATAAGAAAGGCAGAGTCTTTTCTGCAAGAAAAAGCATGCAATGGATAATCTTGTTTCAAATGTTGGCAGGGATCATATTTCTAAATTCTGTTGAAGTCACACCAAAGAGAAAGATATTAGTAGAGATGTCAAAACTAAAATGCATGCTACAAATAAACTTGTTACTTTGGAGTGTGAAAAGGCAGCGGCTCTAATCATAATGTTACAATAAAGCTAGCGAAATGTATTGCATGTCTTGAAGGGAGATAGCTTGAAGCCATGCTAGACTGTATTAGCATGATCACCATTATCAAAAGTTCCCAGATACAAAATCATAAGATTGGTAACAATCAAAAAGTGAAAGTAATAACAGTGATAAAAAGTTGTATCCCTCACGAATTACTGCGTATCCCTATTTTGAGTTGAAAGATGGCCTATAAAAATAGTAAAGATAGGTAAAGATAGGCACCATTTACTGGTGCTAAAATCTTATACAGTACTAATTATGAAGGTAGCCAAATGTCACATGTTATTAGGTCACCTGGGATGGCTACAGCAGAAGTACCAGTCAGATTGTACTTGCCAGGCATAATGGAAGTGGAACTGGCTCTGCTTCTTGTCCAGACAGTAAGAAAACTGCACTGCATTTAGGATTTAAGAGACCGTTAATGTCTGTACTCTCTACTTTTTGTTCAGTTAATGAGATAACACGGACTGCCTTGAAATAGCATTTTTGAGTTTTTGTGGCCTGCCTATTTACCTGACTTTCAGAGTATACATTATTTATTGGCTCAGATTGAAATGTCAGCAGTCAAAATGCCAAGTGATGAAAAGCCCCCCCCCAAAAAAAAAAAGACAGAGAACTTGGAGAAGAGAAAATCTCAAAAATCACTCTAGTCCTTCAAACTTCTTTTTGAAGGGGGCAAGCCTCCCCACACACCCCCATGTGGGAAGCAAGCCTCCTACCCCTCTGAACATATATATGCCAACTCTAAGATCACCATACCTTGGAGAAAAGGGAATATTTTGACAAATGGCATCTCAGACCTGATTTCTTTATGCCATTCAGTCTGCATGTTTTGGGACTTACTCCAGTAGGCCCCAACATTTCAAATGGTCTCTATATTTATCAGATAATGTTAGAAACAGACTGTATGAATAATCAAAGTTCTTTTGAATGTCTTGCTAAAATGCAGCTGTCACTACATTTTGAAAAGAAATAGCTCAACAGCATTATAAAGCTCATTTATGTAACTGTTCAGCAGAAGGGAATTAAACAGTGTTCATGAAAAAATGAAAAAAAAAACAAAGCAAGGAGTTACAAGAACTTATAATAAAAAATGCAGTGTTTCTTATTTCTGATTTAAATAAGTGCTCATGGATGGTAGCATACATTTGATAACATGTATAAATTGCATTTATTTTTATTTTTATTTAAGGAAATTTCTGTTTAGAGCATAATGAATGTATTGCTTTCTGTGTAAATGTAATAGATATGATCATAACTGATGAGTTCTGCTTGATTATTGTTGCCAAGGTGAACAGTGAACAAAATTTAATGAGCTTTTAATGAAATAACTATTATTGCTTCTTTTGATTTGCTAGGCATATACTGATAGATAACTGCACAAGACCAAGTATGCATCAACCATTCTATTATCCGCAAATGAAAAGCCCTATCAATTCTTTAGGAAGAAGGCTGACCAATGTTAGAGAAGGTCTGTCGAGCATCAGGTCACTGTACCTTCACAGGCCTCCTACATGATACTCTGCATTGTCTTTAAATGAGTAAGGTCCTCCTCTACAGTTTTGTCTCTTATTTAGACTGCCTGGGAAATTCTTCATGACATATATTTAACAATTAAGTTAAAGAAACAGCATGTTAATAAGTATCCAGTCTGAAACAAAATATAATCTAAAATAATAAATAATGTTTGTCTATGTATATTTTTATTTATTTATTATTTTAGTAATGAAATGTTGTCTTATGCATTAAGTTGTCTGTGCTATTAGGCTGTAGTATGTTTCAGAATGGATACTCATTAACATGCTGTTTCTTTAACTTAATTGTTAAATAGATGTCATTAATCAATCAACAGCAACTTATTAGAGTTTGGAAAGTATATAAAGTGAGTTTAGTTTATGCTATTTTATTCATTGTGTGAAGAAGCATCTGTGATGTGAAAGCACTAACCGTATTAAAGTTTTTTTATATTGTTCCTGCCGTGTTTCTCCATCTTATTCATTTTATTGAAGAAATGTGTTTGTTGGTGTGAGAGGGAGTTATTTCAGAGTGGCTACACTATTGACTTTTATTAACTTGCTGTAATAGCAAGCTACATATTATGACTTTGCTGTGAACTATGCTGGTTGAAAGATCACATCTGGAATCTTTCTCACCCTCATTTCAGAATATGAGACTATACTCTTTTTTTTTCTTTTCTGTTTCTCTTTCACATACTAAAATAGCTATTAAATTTCTTTCCCTCATATGGCATAAGTGAAGACTGTGTCATTAATTTCATTTTATTCATCAGGATTGCCACAGTTATAACCTCCCATTCTCTGCCATGCTAAGTCTACTTTCTTTCATTTTGTCATGTTTCTCCAAGAGATGAAATTCTGCGTACAGTTTTTTCCCCTTTTATTCCCTTCATTCCTTAATGGAATAGAATTTCATACATCCTCTGATTCTGTGCCCTTCATTATAGTATAATCTTTTGTAACACAGAGTGATGTTTCCACTGGGAGAATATGAAGTAATTGCATAAATAGCAGATGAAAACTATAAGGAAAGGCAGACAGGTAAGAGATGTACTAAATATTTTTACCATTTAAATGTCTTACAACCCTGGAGAAAATGCAAGTAGGTGCGGAAAGTACATTATCTGAAGTCAAGGACCACAAACAAGGAAAGTGGATATTACCAACACGCCAGGTGGTGGTGCATGACATCCTCTCAAAATCTCAGTAGTTAAAGAGTTCCTTTTGAGAAACAAAGATATAAGAGTTACTGGAAGGCCAATAATTGCCACATACAAACAATTCCAAAGGAAAAAAAGTTAATTTAAGACCCCATAGAGATCACAGAGCCCAATAACAAGCAAGATGAGAAAAAAATAAAATGATACTGAAGTCAGTGGTATCTGAAAAATCAGCTAGTGATTGGAAAAGTCTTACTCAACTAGTCCTAAAACTAGATATGTTTTGTAATAACTTTAGAAAACTAAACAGTATCCAACTTTGACCACTACCATATGCCCAGGGTGGACAAGTTGGTGGCATGGCTATGAAAGGTTAGATTTGTTCCTACCCTAGATTTCACAAAGAGCTGTTGGCAGATCCCATTAACTGCTGAAGGTAAGGAAAATCCATTTTTAACAGCAGGCAGTCTCTTTCAGTTTACCATCCTCCCCTTCTCTTGTGTCCCGGCCACTTTCCAGAAATGAATGGACTGGGTGCTGAAACCTCACCAGTCTTACTCTACAGTTTATTTAAATAATATGGTCAACCATTAAGAAAACTGAGATTTATACCTTTCCAGAATCAAAGCATTATTGGATTCACAATGCAGGCTGTCCAAAGTGCAAAACTGGAATATCTCAGATAAGATACTCTATGGTTGGGAGGGTGGCCTAATGGTTAAGGTGCTTGCCTTATAAACACAAGGTACAGGGTTTGAGTCTCACAAGGTATAATTGGCTAGGCTTAAAATGGCTCGCAAAGGCAGTTAGCTTAGTACTAACCTATGATTTTAGATATATAACTGGGACAAGGTTATCAAACCCCAACACAATGCCTATTTTATTCACTGTTGCCATAAACCTATCATTTCTTGTACATTCATCTAGTTGTTTTGTGAAATTAATGTTGTCAACCCTGAAACCTAGGTTCTCACTTTAATTAACCACTGTCACTAAAGCAGCCATTTAAATGAACTATTTTTTACACTGAAAACTGAATTACGGAATTTCTATTTGCTTTTCCACCTGTTGCTACTTTTGATTTATGTCTGTAGCAAAGTCAGCTACTTTTATGCCCAGCTGAGTAAAATAAATTGTTTTATGAAAATTTTAAGTGTGTCTTCTGCTTGTCAATTCCATAATAATTAGGACTATCAGTGCACTACGTTTCTATGACCACTGCATCAACAGTAGATTGCTTTTAAGTCAGATCCATTTGCATAGACAGCTTCAGTAACTGCCACAAAATCTGGTCATTTAATTGTGTTACTATTTTCAACCAACAAAAAAGTGAATGGCATTAAGAGGTAAAAGGCTTTTAACCCTAAATGTGTGAAAAGGAAAATACTGCCTTCTCAGAAAGATGTGAAAGGCATGAGACATAGCTGAGTGAAGATAGAAACAATGCTTGTTTGTATAGCTGTGACTCTGTTTCTTTGTAGTCACTGATGCTGAAGTTTTGAAAACTGTTATGATTTAAAACTCCTGTTTTAGACTTTCTGGTACAGTATGAATTTCAGTAGACCATTACTGTTGTAATCTAATCTGCACAAAGATGCACTAACACTCACACATAGACACACATGCGTGCACACATGTACATATTATTCCAGTCTTACATCGTCTGCTAATCACTAAATAAGTTGTTCCCTAAATCATATTCATACCCTTCTCCATGACATGTATGCCTGTTGAATATACCAGGGTATATAGACCTAACATGCTTTATTATTGATTTATTCATGAGTTGACTGGGGACACCTTGGAATCAATATTTTGTTGTTAATAATTTGAATGTTAGAAATGCATTCTTATATTGCTGATTAATGCAATATGTTCTGCTTCTGATGAGTTTTTTTTTTTTTTTTTGTTTCAGGCCAGTAAAGATTTTAACAAGAGCAGCATAAAAAAAAAAAAAAAGAAATAAAAATGTTCATGGATATCCCAACCCCCTAATGCTTGGAACAGGGATTGTGAGATCTGCCACCGTAAAACATGTCAGCTTACAATTTCCTATAATTACTGTGAAAGTAGAAACTACACTGCAATAAACAGATGTAAATAAACATTTCTCTACATGAACTCTGCAAACTACAATCAGGTTTGCATCTGAATGCTGGGCAATCACTACTGACTGTTCTTAGCAAAATCCTTACTTAATGAATCATTCACATATCTTATAGTTGAAAAAAAAAGTTTGCTATGTGTTGATTAATCAGTACACAAACCTCTTTTTTATTCCTAATATAATAGGTCAGAATCTAAGTTGCTTTCTGTGAATTCTTGCTGCTTTACATTATGTCTCTAATGGGCCATTAAAAAAGAATTGAATGTCAATGGAGGAAGCCTAAACCAAAAAAAAAGGGTTGTATCACTACATGCAATGATATTTTAGTGCCAAGAGAGACATTTGATAAAAGGGTTTCAGGAAATTATGATGACCATGTAATTTCATCCCCTCATACGTCAACACCACCCCCACAATCCTTCCTCCAGAACAAGTATAATGAATGTACAGCTAACAGGCTGCATTGCATTTCCGTCAGCTTTTCACTGTAGAGCATGATGCTCCCTGCATTGTGAGAGTTAACTAAAGCATTTGCAAGTGTAAAGCTGCTGCCACCTACTCTCTGTCATTCCTTGACTATTTTTATAATATCTGAACTTGCCTCACGTTGAAGATATTTCATCCAGCCTCCTCCACCTCCACTATAGTTACCACATTCTAATAATGCAAGATGTGGAGCTCACACTCACACACACACACACACACACACACACACACACACACACACACACACACACACACACACACACACACACACACATATGCACTCACACACACACACACACACACACACACACACACACACACACACACACACACACACACACACACACACACACACACACTCTCTCTCTCTCACACACTCAGACATTTCATTTCTGACTAAGTGCCAATTTGCTTTGCATGGATACACTGTAATAATGCCAGCTTAGTGAGTCTGTTCCTATTTTTATAATAGCTCCAAACTGGATTTCATTTTACAGAATTAAGATTCAAGTTGTCTCAGCCAGATACATTTTTGTGCTACTCCATGTTCTATTTAAGTAGATTACATATATATTCTATTCAATGGCATTCTGCTGTAGCTGGCAATGGAGTCCAAATATGCACAAAACACATATGGAGTAGGAAGCCAGAATTTCTGCAGATCTGTTAGATATGCATACAGGAACCTCCCAAAATCCTTAAACTATTAATGTGACATCAAATAAATTGTACTAAACAACTCTCTTAGCTCAATAATTCAAGTTTATTATGACAACCATATGTACAGATTCTGTTAGAATTATTGATTGGGACACAGCAAAAGACATTATCCCTGACAGCCTACTTCAGCAGTTCTTGTGCAATTCAGTAAAAGCTGTATGACACATTTGTAATGGCTTGATTTGTCATGAGCCACTGTGCTCTTTTCACAGATTTCTCTGAACTGCAGTGTACCTATCCCATGCATAGCACATACAGTGATGCAAACTAATGCTGTCACTTCATTCTCATCTTTCACATGTGCATCAACAGATCAATCAAACATGAGCAGCGAGATAACAATGAGAGTTGTCTGGCCAGAGAAGACAGGCAATATGTAAAGGAAACCATTGAAGCATCAGTTCAGAATTCAGCAGCAACATCTTCCTACACTTCTCATACAGCAACCTCGCATATATACTGCAGACAGGTAGCCAAAATATTACCTCCGGTTTCACAATGATATGCCAAGAGGGTAAGGAAATACAAATTACTCCTTTATTTGTATACCTTGCTTCCTTTACAGTTAAATGGTTATTTTCTCAGTAGAAGTATCTTTGAATCATTGAGTTGTTTACTTTCTTGTTCTATACACAGAAGAAAATCATCCTGTCTTGTATACTTTCCTATGGCCAAACCTTTTACCTCCCATGCCATGAATACTGCGAATGATTGTTCTGTTACAACTGCAGTCAAGATGGTAGCATGGTTTTGGACATACCATATTTCCAAGGTCATTCTAAATATTTTTCTAGGCCCCAGGGACTCAATTAAGTATTGTTCATTTCAGCTTCCATAACATGTCTGCAAGGAAAATCTGAGGGCTTGTACATCAAACAGCCCAGATCCAAGTTTCTAATTTCCATTGAGTATGAGAAATGCAAAATAAGCATGGAAGGGAGAATACAGAAGTTGAAAAAACAGTATGCCTGCAACAACATTTGCACCTAAGTACATCAACCTTTTGATATATATACATCTACACTCCAGGTTATTTTCAGTCATTTTTTCTGCGTGTTCTGCTGGTGAACTAAGCCATTATTTGCAAACAGAACACCATCACAGAATTTTTGACTTATTTTGTAAGTTACCTAGGCATCAAACCTGCTATTTGAAAAGCAGAATAATAAAAGCAGAGGTAGAGTTTAAAATTGTCTGTATTTATTTATGATTCTTCTATAGTTCAGCTGAACTGTTCAAGTCTGCTTAGGTTCAGTTAGCTAGTTCCAGTGATTGTGTGGAAGAGCCATCTCCCTGGAATTTCAGAATGAATTACTTATAGTATGAAATATAAGTTAATGTTACATAAATGGGTCAGTTGTTATGCATTAGAAAAAATGAATTGCATTATCTATTGCTCTAATATAACACTCTGTACAACATGTCTGTGATGAAAAGGACACATAGAACACTGTGGACCTTCCTTATTACAAATAAATGCACTTACCTGAAATAGTAGAAATACAGCAAAAATACAGCATTATCACATTTTATTCCTTGCCATTTTTTTAATTCTTGATATTCTATAAAGCTGACTGGTATCGGAAAACCGGGCCGTAACCAAATATGACTGCTTGAAATACCTCATTACATTTTAATGTTGAACCATAGTTTGACTCCTCAGCACTGTCCAGGTTTGCTGGAAGTTATGAGATTAATCCAGAAGCTAAACATTTCATCAGGTATAATGCCAGGAGTAGAGGCTATGCTTAAACTATAGCAACAAGTAGTTATAATGAAATTTTGCCTCATAAAATGAATACAGTTGGATGTACAGTGCTGCAAATTACAAGGAAAACCTGAACAATATTATGCAACTGTATACATGAGTACTTTAGAGCAGTATATATGTATCCTTTTAAGAAGCTTTCCATGGGTTATAAATAATGAGCATTTGCGAGCCAGGCTGCCATTTTGTATACAGCTGTTGAGATGTAAGCATGCACGTATGTAATGGTCTATCAGTTAATCAGTTTGTTTATAGTTTATGTTACTGCTATCCATCCTGATGTGTTTCTATATAATAAAACATATAAATGAACTACCCCACCAGTTTGTCTTGAATCATAACATAGGATGAGTGATATGGTGTCAGAATGGGATCCAGAATCAGAATTAATGTTGGAGGAATGTAGAGGAATGGGTCATCCCTACTTACTGCATGTACAACTTGCAAACAGGTCAGAAACTAATTCCAGGTACTAAAACTTGCTTAAATGATTTCTTACTCAAAGAATATAAAGCAAAGCACTCAGAATGCTCAAAAAAATTTCTAGTTAAATGAAATGCCCGAAACTGCAACATATTGATAAAAATATTCAAAATAGTTATGAAAATGTTTCAAATAATGTCAGAATCACATAAAATGTATAAAATAAGAAAAACAGCCACATTTTTTGCTATTTGCTACTTTGTAACTAATTAAAGGTATTCAAGATATCCAAAATTTACAAACAAGTTTGTGCAGTATTACAGTGCAATTAATTCACACAACACAGCAATTTCAAAGCATATTTCACAAAGTACAGTATTTCGAAGCATTTATTGTACATTTGAATGTTATTACAAGTACCTGGTGTGTGGGTGTGCATGTTCATATATAATTACAAGGGACATATTTGCAGTGTGTTAAAGCATACATTGTTGGCATGGCTGAAGGATTTTGAAAACCAGCTCCACTTTTATTCGATAAAAATATTGCAGAGAATTAGAGAGCGTTTGAGTAAGAGTATGATATTTTCATACAGGCTGCATTTTCTGACAAAGATGCATGTACAAATGCATTTATTCTGGTTAATTTAGCTGGTTCAGAAGCCATAGAAAGATAGTGTTGATTTATGTATGCACCAGCTGTGTTTGCAGGAGAGGGGGGACTGACATATAGTGGTACGAGCTGAATCAAGGGAGGACCCCGAGTGCTTATAAAGTAAATGTAGAGAACTGTGTAACCCCAAACAAATATTACAATGGAAAGGCACTTATTTTACACAAGAGATCAAAAGCCTGTTGAAACATTTGCAACATATATAACTGACTTGAGAAATAAAGCTATAAAATGTGCAGATCTGGTGATTTAAGGGATGAGTTGATAAAAGACAGACTTGTGTGTGGTACTGAAGATGATGCTGTGAGAAAGATTTTACTTTGTGACAATGATTTAACTTTAAATAAAGCCATTAAGATTTGTCAGATATATGAGCTCACAGAAAAGCACACAAATATGCTTACAAATGAGAAAAGCATGATTCCAGTATCTTCTAGTCCTCATGTTGATAGAATGCAGCACGTGGTTAAAAGAAACAGGCCTATCCACATGGGGGCTCGTGCGGGTACTGTGACACTTCCTGGTAAACCCAGCAGCTATCTAGGAAATTCCAGAGCATGCCCAGTCTCAGTAAAGCATGAGTGACTCAGCAAAATCAAAGAATGCACCTCTGCCTAGCTTCATATTCAATTGTTATAACTGTGGTGGAAACCACAAGCCCAAATGAGAAAAGTGCTTAGCTTTTGCTCAGCAGTCCCACAAATGCAAAAAGTGGAATCATTTCCAAAGATTTTGTCAATCAAAAGAGGCTCATTCTTTTATTAAAAGAAAACATTCAAAGAGACAAGTTGATCAATTAGAAAGCTGTGACCCTACTTTTTTATGTTGATGGTGTGTCTGTGCTTAATGAGACAGTCAATGCAGTAGATTTATGGGCAAAAAATGAAGCATTTTGTACTGTTTGGATAAGTAGAAGATCCATAGAAGTCAAAGTTGACACAGGTTAAAAGTGCAATGTCATGCCAGCAGAAACATTTGTTAGAGTATGTGCTGGTAAGAAGCTTGATTTGACAAAGTGTGAGAAGATTGTTGCTTATGGTGCTGAAGCAATTCAAACCGAAGGTTCAGTAGTGCTTTCATCTTACTCTGCTGAAAGAGCTATGACTTGCAATTTTATATAGTTAAAAGGCACGTACAGTCATTATTAGGCCTCAGCGACAGTGTGAAAATGGGACTACTTCCATTTAATAAAGAAATGCACCATGTAAACTTTAAATAACCTCACCATCCAATGCATACAGTCAAAATGTTGCTGCTGCTATGCCAAATGCCACTGTTTTTTTTCTGTTTTGGATTCAAAGAGTTCATTTTGGCAGATTTTGCTTGACTGAAAATCTTCATTAAAAAGAAGGAGAAGCCCAGTTATGAAGTATAGGAGTAAACATACCAAGGCAATTATCCAGAAAAAACGTAAACTCCTAATACTGCTAAAACCACACTGAAGGAATAAAAAACACTGCAAAATACAGTATAAATCCAATGCTCTTTATTGCAGGTAAGCACTTTCGCAACCAGCCCTGGTTGCTTCCTCAGACCAAAGGTTACAAAAAAATTTCATCCCAAACTTTAAAAGCCTTGAATCCTGTGTCACATGACTATGACCAATTAATTAAATGAGTTAAAAGAACAAGTACATTCAAAATGCAAATACACTCAAAAATCACAAAATTTCATTCAAGGCAATATATAAAAAAAAGCATATAATATAATGTAAAAGAAATATACAAAGAACATACATAAAAATACTATATATATAAAAATATATAAAAATAAAAATAAATAACCTGCTATACTATCTAACATACTAATACTACCCTATCTGTAAATCACTAATGAAATAGCTTTCTTCCTAATATTCAAAACTACTGTATGTATAAATAAAGAAAAAACATCTAACGTATACTATATTATATTATATGTTGTCTAAACATAGTCTAACTATAAAAATGCTGGTATAACCCTATCTATAAATCACAAAACATGCTTGTTTTGTCAGTATATAGAAACTAACACCATGTTTGTCCATCCATGGAGTGGCAAATCCTTCAAGTTTAAGGCCTCAGGTGACTGTGAGAGTAGGAATATAATATATTTAGCCCACTGTGCCTGCTGCAGTGCGTTTTATGTTGGTAAGACCAACAGACGGTTAAGGGAGAGAATTTGTGACCACCTTTACTGTTTTAGGAGACAGTGCACTGGCTAAACACATGTTACAACAAGGGGACAATCACTATTTTTACTTTTCTATTATTGACACTGTCACTGAAACCATTAGGATGGGAGATTTAAATAATGGAATTGAACAAAGGGAGTTGAGATGGATTTTACCTGGGCTGAATGATTATGTATCTCTGAAACCTGTGTTGAAAGGTAGGAAGATTAGGAAGAAAGCTATTTAATTTTGTGATTTAAATTTAAAGTTTGGGATGAAGTTTTTTTGTAATCTTTGGTCTGAGGAAGCAACGAGGGCTGGTTGCGAAAGCGCTTACCTACAATAAAGAGCATTGGACTTATACTGGATTTTGCAGTGGTTTTTTGCTCCTTCAGTGTGGTTTTAGCAGTATTAGGAATTTACGTTTTTTTTTCTGAAAACCTTCATTGCTAACCACTTTCAGTACTCCTTTTGTCAGGTACAGATATTTGACAATGCCATTTGGGATAAATTATGCCAGTGAAGTCTTCCAGCATGCCATGGAACAAATTTTTCTGGATATCCATGTGCTATTTTAGTAGATGATATTCTAGTAGGAGGTAATGTTGAAGTCGAGCATGACAGAAACCTCAAGAAAGTTCTAGAAAGAACACATGAAGTGAATCTTAAGCTGAATCCTCATAAGTGCAAGTTCAGGCTATGAGAAGTTACTTATGTTGGTGATTTGTTTATCAGTTCAGGCTTATGACCAGATCCTTCCAAGCAGACAGCAAATTTTGAGATGCCAGCTCCAGACAATGTTCAAGCCCTACAATGTTTTCTTGGCATGGTTAACTATCTAAACAAGTTCATTCCAGACTTAAGCCAACTTTTAGCACCACTCAGAGAGTTGACACATAAATATGTATCTTGGACCTGGTTAGAACAACACCAAAGAGCATTTGATGTCCTGAAACAAAGAATTTCCAGTCCACCAACTCTCAGATTTTATGATACTCTCAGATAGAGAACTCTTGGCAATTGTGTTTGTATGTTCGAAGCTCCATGATTATATTTATGGCCAACTTATTCAAATCAAAACAGATCACCAACCTCTAGTCACTATTATGAGAACGCCTATGCATACAGCTCCAGCCAGATTGCAACACATGATGCTGAAATTGCAAAAGTATCATTTCAATCTCGTCTACACAAAAGGCAAACTTCTTTATCTTGCTGATAATTTATCCAAATTGCCCAGTAATACTACTCAACCGCATGAAAACGAGCAACTTGATTTTGAAGTCATGAAAGTCAGAACGTTTTCTTCCATGTATCCTGATGAGTTTAGAAGTCACACAGCCTCAGATCCAATTCTTCAGAAGCTCAATCACTTATCAGTTGAGGATGGCTGTCAAAGCAGTCTTGTTTACCTCATGATCTCCAACTATATTTTCCTTACAGAGATGAAATTTTGTTTGACAATGGTATCATCATGAAAGGTCCAAAAGTGATTGTTCCAAAATCCTTACAACAACAGTATATTACAGTTTTGCATTGTGGCTACCCAGGAACTGATTCTACCAAAAGAAGGGCAACATGTCTAGTATTTTGACCTTCTATGCCATGTCAAAGGATATTGACAGAGTGCTTTCATCTTGTTCTGCATGTAATAGTACTAAACTACATCAACAGAAAGAACCACTTCAGCTATATCAGATTCCTGAACAACCTTGGTCGACAGTTGCTACAAACATTTTCAAATGGAATAGTCAACATTACTTGGTGTTAGTAGACTCTGATTCAAATTGGTTTGAGATTGACCTACTTCCTAATCTAGCATCCAGTGCTGTCATTACTAAGTTGAATCATCATTTTGCAGTCTATGGTAGTCTGCACAAAGTTATTTCTGACAATGGTACACAGTTTACAAGCCAGCAGTTCAAGAGATTTGCTGAAGAGTGGGATTTTATTCATGTTATGCTTAGCCCTGAGTACCCACAGTCAAATAGTTTGGCAGAAGGTGCAGTTTAAAGTGAGAAGTTATTAGATAAGTTTTAACAACACAATAGTGATGTTTTTCTGAATCTTCTGAATCTCAGAAATATTCCCAGTGATAAACATCTTGGTTCACCTGCACAAAGGCTTTTGTCGAGACAAACCAGAACCACACTATCAATCAGTAGCAATCTGTTGGCTCCCTGTGCTAAAAACAACAAAGCAGTGGAAGCTCAACTCATGAAAAGACATTTGTCCCAGAAGTCCTATCATGATAAGTCCAGCAAACCGCTCAATCCATTACGAAAAGAGGAGATAGTGAGGATGCAGATGTCCAAAGGTTTTGATCGGATTGGAGTTGTGAAAAGTGTTTGTTCAGAGCTGAGATTGTACATTGTGGAATCACAAGGAACAGAATTTAGGCAGAATCAGAAACATTTAGTACTGATGTGTGAGCCTGTATTGCAGCATCTTGCCTGTGGAAAAGACTGCAGATCTCAGAGTGAGTTATCCAGTGTTACAGTTCCAGAGGACATTTCAGCAAATATCCATGTTCCTGAAAAGATTCCTGAAGCTCCTGAAACAGACTGTTCACCAGTGACTGACCCAGTCCTAATTGCTATATTACTAGATCAGGCCACATTTCCAGGTCATGTTCCAGATACATGGCAACTTGGACATGATTGTTTATTTCTCAGTGTCTGTAAAATTGCATGTCTTTTAAAGATGTCATTTTATTGTGGGCAATTCACTAAAGAGGGAGGATGTAGATCAGTTTGCATGTATACATTTAAGAAGCTTTCCATGGGCTTGCACTTGTGTATAAATACTGAGCACGTGCGAGCCAGAATGCCATTTTGTAAAGAGCTGTTTAGATGTAAGCATGCATGTATGTAATGGTCTGTCAGTTAATCGGTTCATTTATATTTTATGTTACAACTATCCATCCTGATGTGTTTCTATATAATAAAGCATAAAAACGAATTACCCCACCTGGTTAATCTTGAATCATAACAAAGGATGAGCAACAAGTACAAATAATACTTCAGTCCTTTTACTATTAAGAAGATCTCATCCAAGAATGTACCATACTATATTTTACTCCTGCATAATTGTTAATACTAACACTAACACAGTCTTATAGACTGACATGTGGTACTGTTTATTAAAGTTGTACACCTCAGTTTGCCTTCCCGAGCTTTTGAAACAGTCATATATAATTTTCCCCTGCATATTTCAGAGGTGTTATGAAATGGTGCAAATGACGCTGTAATATCCTCATAGGTTCATAGGTGTTTACTAGGCTAATGACCACAGTGGCCTTTTAAGCCTAGCTATGCATCCCAAATCTCTGACATGTTCTGATACCCTTGGTAAGTGTAAGGAGGGGATTGAGAGATGTACCATTTACAGGTTCCCTGTGTCCATTAGAGATATAGGTGCCAAACCAGGGCTGAATTTCCAGTTTGCCATCCAACTGTCCAAGTTGCACTTGAACTGGGTTAGGGAGGAACTCTGCTTCACATAGATGGGGAGCCTGTTCCATAGATAGGCTAGTCTCTGGGATACAGACTCATCTGTCCAGCAGGTCTTATTTAAATCACAGGCAAGGTTTAACTCTTTAGAACGGGTAATTCTGGTGTTGTTTGTTTTGTGGATACGCAGGAGGTTCATCAGATTGGAGTCTGACAATGCCCTGTACGCCAGGCATAGATCTTCCCTCAAAAGCCTGTAGGAGACAGAATAGAGGGATAGGGCCTTGAGGCAGTTTGCATAGGATATTTTACTTACTCCCTGTATTCTTTTAGTGAGGAACCTCTGTGGACTTTCCAATTGTTGGATATGCCACGTTAGGTACTTACCAAAGGGGGCATTATATCAATGATAGGTCTGATAAATGCTGAATACAGTGGAACAATGACTTCCTTAAACTTAAGATGCCATACCTTTGTTTATAAGTTGCACAATATAGAATGATTCTCTCACCACTGTAGACATGTGATTATCAAAGGCTAGACTACTATCTAAGTGTGCCCCTAAGTCCCTGACTACTGGGTCATCTCTAAGGGGTGTGTTGTCAATATGATAGTTTCCAGGGATGAATGACTTCCCAAAGGATACTATTATGCATGTCTGGGAATTTAGTTTTAGTCCATGGCTCTGACATGAGTTGTTTGTCTGTGTCAGCTCCTCTCAGAGGACATTTGTGTCAGTGTGAGATTCAATGACAGCTCCTAATTTGCAATCATCTGCAAATTCAGTCAGCCAGAGACCACTGACATTGTCTAAGCTTGTTATCTGTGTACATTTTCCATCTTGAGCTATCCATCCTGTGAAAAGACACAGAGCACAAAACAGCAAGACCCAGATTTATCAGTGGATATATCTAATGTCAAAACAGGAAGTGTGCCCAAATGTTGTTCACGTAAGTATGGACTCTGACTGGTGCAGCTCAAGTGGACTAAATGGTATATATAACATGTGCAGTACAAAAAATGCGTATGCAAAAGAGTAGGCCTGTGATTTCTGAAAGTGTATTGTATGCAGGAGTCCCATCGCAGTAAGAAAAGCCATTGTAAAAGGAATAGGCAGATATATGCAGATATTCAGTAATGATGCACAAACTAGTATGGTATTTGCATTCTTGTTCATGTCATGGCTAAACAGGTCAGATGAAAAGCTTATCTCAAGGTTACCAAACTATGAATAAATAAATGTAAACATCAGGATAGGCTAAAGAGACACACAAAAAGAAGAACAATGATGTTCAACTATATAGTGCAACATGGCAACACTGGCATCCAAAATAATGTAAAACAAGGAATAAATCCTATACATATGCATACACATGTATGAATACATATATGCATGCACACAAACTCAAAATGCAATGTGGGAGATGCTATCTCAATTCAGGGGAAAACACACGGAGCAATCTCTAACACATGAACTGTATGACAGATATGAGCCTGCAAATATATATGTGTGACAAGAGTTGTATTATGTCTCTATAAAGAATAATATAATACATGCTTGTAGGATAGTGGAGACACAGTAGGATGTCTGTATCTGACATGATAAAGTAAGACATGTTAGCATGAAACATCATATCCCATACACGTACACAGTTTTGGGCAGTCATATATACACCCACTTTTGTGCTTAAAGTTTCTCTTGTTTTAAAAGCTAGAACCATTCTTTACATTTTATAGTCCTGATATAGGTAGCAGTAACACTAACAGCTATAAAGAACCTTGTGCCAGTAATAAAAATTCAGCAGCAGAAACTACAGTAGCAAATATATAAAGACTCATGATATTCACATTAAAATTATATAAAAGAAGTATACTATGTATCACTTGTGGCTACATAGTATAGTTATCAAAAAAAAAAAAAAAAAAAAAAAAAAATATATATATATATATATATATATATATATATATATATATATAAGATATATATTATCATCATCATCTTCTTTCGGCTGTTCCCGTTAGGGGTCACCACAGCGGATCAACTGTTTCCATTTCTTCCTGTCCTCTGCATTTGCTCTGTCACACCAACCACCTGCATGTCCTCTCTCACCACATCCATAAACCTTATCTTAGACCTTCCTCTTTTCCTGTTACCTGGTAGTTTCATCCTTATCATCTTTTTTCCCAATTTACTGAGCATCCTTTCTCAGCACATGTCCAAACCAATGTAATCTTGCCTCTCTGGCTTTGTCTCCAAACCTTCCAACCTGGGCTGATCCTCTAATATACTTATTCCTAATCCTGTCCAACCTCGTCATACCCAGTGCAAATCTTAACATCTTTAACTCTGCCACATCAAGCTCTAACTCCTGCCTTTTTGTTAATGCCACTGTCCTTCCCTTTCACTCTTACTGGTACTCATCTCTCACAAATCACTCCTGACACTCTTCTCCACCCACTCCATCCTGCCTGCACTCTCTTCTTCATCTCTCTTCCACACTCACCATTACTCAGAACTATTGATCCCAAGTATTTAAACACATCCACCTTCGCCACCTCTCCTCCTTGCATCTTCACCATTCCTCTATCCTCCCTCTCATTCACACACATATATTCTGTCTTAGTCCTGCTGACCTTCATTCCTCTTCTCTCTAGAGCATATCTCCATCTGTCCAGGGTCTCCTCCACCTGTTCCCTACTCTCACTACAGATCACATTGCGATCTGCAAGCATCATAGTCCACGGGGACTCCTGTCTGATCTCGTCTGTCAAACTGTCCATCACCATTGCAAATAAGAAAGGGCTCAGAGCTGATACTTGATGTAATCCCACCTCTACCTTAAACGCATCCATCACTCCCACCACAGACCTCACCGCTGTCACACTACCCTCGTACATATCTGGTATCACTCTTACATATTTCTCTGACACTCCCGACTTCCTCATACAATACCACAACTCCTCTCTAGGCACTCTGTCAAATGCTTTCTCTAAGTCTACAAAAACAGAATGCAACTCCTTCTGACCTTCTCTGTACTTCTCCATCAACACTCTCAAAACTAACATCGCATCTGTAGGGCTCTTTCCCACCATAAAACCATACTGCTGACCACTAATCATCACGTCCCTTCTTAACCTAGCTTCCTCTACTCTTTCCCATCACTTCATGCTGTGACTGATCAATATATATATATATATATATATATATATATATATATATATATATATATATATATATATATACACACACACACATATATATATATATATATATATATATATATATATATATATATATATAAATGCACACACACACACGGGCACTTTAACAAGTGTTCACCTTTGAAAGTGAGCAGTGTTCAGAAGTAAAGTATTACACAAGAAATGTGCTCACCTGCACCCCTCTACCTGCCTACTACTTATATATACCAGCTACAGTCATACATCACATGGAAATGGGTATTGCCAATACAACAACAGTTGATCTTAAGAGAAAGCCAGCCATTTGCACATTAGTAATCATTAGAGTCTCAACCTTTGTCCCATATGTATGCTTGGTGTGTGTGTGTGTGTGTGTGTGTGTGTGTGTGTGTGTGTGTGTGTGTGTGTGTGTGTGTGTGTGTGTCTGTGTGTGTGTGTGTGTGTGTGTGTGTGTGTGTGTGTTCTACCACTTTAATGCTTCTTCTAACACTTCCTAGATGTGTACATCTGACTGTTTGAGAAACTTATGATTACTTGTACTTCCTAGTTAATATTTGCATTTATCATTACTATTATTTTCAATTTGTATTTGTCACCTAGACTGTCCTTTGAAATAGTCACTTTTGATTTGTACACTACTCCAATAAATAAATAAATAAATAAATAAATAAACAAATAAATAAATATGAGTATGCATACACAAATACCCCCCCAAAGACAAAAATATATCCATGTATATATACATACATAGACAATTTTATGTAAATACAAATGATCTAACATAAGTGATCTAAGCACACTTCATAAAACCCAGCATAACTCTAAACACAAATGATGTAACACAACTAATACAAACACATTTCATCTAACCAGCATAACTCAAAAAGCATTAAAAACAGAAAATATGTTCAGGGATCAAGCCTCTTCTGCAGCCCCAACTGGGGGCTTTGCTCCTCAAATCCCCCTAACTTATATATAACAGCTCCATGGCTACACTACAGTGGAGGAATGTAAGTGAACCACTGACTTGCACATCCATGATAAACCAAGCTACAATATTACTTATAAAGCTATATGAAAACTAATACCACTTATAAAAAATCAAACACATTCTTTATTACCTGATTTATAATTGGCAAAATATAATGGAGAGCATCATTTGATCAATTGTGATTAGAGCACTTTTTAGACCACTTTGAATTAGTTAAAGTGATACTTTACGTGAACAGAACACATATATGAATATATAGATAGCGAGAGAGATATAGCTATAGACATATTATTGTAAGCATGCATTTGTATGTTTCTGTATCAGGAAAGGCCCTGCTGACTTGTTTTCAGAGCATCTTATACTTTATGAAACCACTTTCAAAATCATTATTTTGTTCTCTCCTACTCCTGTGTCACTTTCTTCTAATGTATTGCCACTCTTGTTTTCTCTTCTGTTTTCTTTAAGAGTCAGTGAGTGTCCTTACTTACTTTTTTCCTATGACTGTATGACTTACCTGACACCATTTTGCACCTGCCACTTGTAGCATGAATAAGGCCTGTTTCAAATACCCTTTTGCTTTATTATCTTCTTCAGAAGATCATTTATGACCCAATTTCTGTTGCTAGGACACAAAATATCTGCTGTGGATCAGCGATGTGAAAATAGTCTTTACATTTTATTTTCATGGACTCATTTTGGTTATTAACTGTGTGGGATCAAAACAACAAACTTGTTTTACAGATCATATGGTCACAAAAGTATATACATAGTGCGGCAATCCAAAATAAATAAAATTAATTAAAATAAATAATTGTAATGGGCTCAATGGGTGATTTTCAACTAATTTTACTACTTCTCTTCCCTTTACTTCTCTGGATGTACCTTTTAGCTTGCTTGTTTATTTGATTTACTATTATATATCATAGATAGCAAAACTAGCAGATCTTATTTGCTCAGTTCTGATACATAAGTCCCAATAATCCACAAATATAATCTCTTGCAGTAGAAAATGAACCAGATGTATAAAGTAACAAAAGGTGAACAATGACATTCATTTCATCCCCACTGATTCTTCACCTCTTTTTTTTTTATTTTGTTACAAAAAAAATCAGTCCTATTTGCTGTTCCAAAACAGCCCCAGTTTACAGGTCTGCAAGCATCACCGGCTGGAAACCAGTTCAAAATGCTTTTATGAATGCAGGTTTACCTGCTGCTGCTACCTAATGTCTCCAATGTGCAACATAGCCTATTTGGTTTGTCAACTACTAGATTCAAAGTTGCTCCAAAGTTGTCATCATCATGATCACTCATTAGCTCTCTTTCTGTTTGTCTCTGTCTCTTTCACACATACACACACACACACACACACACACACACACACACACACACACATGCATGCAAACACACACACACAAACACAATCTCTCTCTCTCTCTCTCTGGGCACGCATGCAAACACACACACACAAACACAATCTCTCTCCCTCTCTCTCTCTCTCTGCCTGTTTGCATATGGTATGCACACAATCATGCTTAATTGCCTACAGTTGCAAGCAGACACCCATATGTGCAGCTTGAGTCTGAAGCCAGTTGGAAGCAAATCTGACTTCCTAGATTCTTTTTTTTATTTCACATGTGCATGGCTATAAGCAGTCAAGCATACCCACTGAAAATAAAGGAAAAAAGAGGTAAATGAGAAAAAAAATACCAAAGGTGAAAGGTTGGAAACATGCTCAATGGAAAGTTCGTCCACTGATCACCTGCTCCTAAAGTTTGACTGTGTGTAGGCACAGACCTAATGTGCCTGCTGCCAAATGTGTTTTGATCGTAGATGATAGAAACTTCCATGACCTCTAAGATCATAAGCGTGAAAACCTAGTCTGCTCTTTCTGTGATCTTCTCCACAATCAGTGTATCCAAATTCCACTGTTTATTAGTGGCTTCTTATATAAGGACGACCTCTTAAAAGGGCCCTGTTATTCTCTGCAGATCTCATGTTCCTGACGAATCTCATATTTTTAACTACTTCTACTTGAATTCTTGTTCTTTTTACTATATTATATATCCAGTGTCATCTATTTGCATGGACCTTTCCATGAATGTTTGATTCTACATGTAGGATATTTATTGACAAGCTGTTTGTTTCCTTCCTAAATTTTTTCAGTGAAATCATGGATCACCTTAGCAAGGCATCTTGGGGACCAACAGCCACTTAATAAAATAGCTTCAATAACTAGGGTGACTTGCCAACTATGGTGACACTGCCAAGAAAAAGCAGCAGCTGCACTGCAATGAGCATGGCATGTAAAGACAAAAAACAGTTGTATTCCTTAAACTGTAATGTCCTTCTAGCACTCCTGTATGGAGGTACAAATAGTGGAATCTAAGGGGAATGTTATAAAGTTCCACAGATGAGACTTATTGGAGAGAAGCACATCACCCAAGGGGAAAAGAAAATATTTCTAATGCTGGAATTTAATTGTTGTGATGTTAAAAACAGGGAAGAACGACAGAAAAAGAAAGAATAGTGCCATGACTATTAGAGACAGTGAGTCACAAGGACAGACAGTTGGAACAGCTCCTCAAGAAAGGAGCTAAATGTCACTAACCAACCACAGACCTGGATGGACTGCAGTAATACAATATAGGAAAATATTTTAAAGCTGGAGAAGTGTCTTGGGCAAACAACAGACAGAAAGAAATTATATGATGTACTACCAGTATTTGGTCTGGAAAATTATAAGATATAGGCTAGGATTCAGAAAAAATTTGCCACATTGTAGTAAGCAAATTTATGAGATGAGTGGCCATGCAAATAGCGTGTGCAACTCAGAGACAAACATGCCACTAGCTGTAAATATGGAGCAGCACAGCTGGTTGTGATATACGTTAACAACCATATAAGAGAGCTGGTAATGAGCAATGTTAGTAAAATGTGTGGCTTGGTGAATGCAAATGAGGCAAATCAAGATGGTGGAGCAATTCAGGAACATAAATATACCATGCTGTGGAGCTGTGAGTGCCACTGAATTTAGCATAATGAATTCTCCATATTCATGCTAAGGAATTTGAAAAAAAATGCTAGAGGTTGTCACCACATTAGTAAATGTTTACTTGCAACTTGATTCCATTGTCCTCATGAGCCATGGCAATTCATGTCATCACCCTTGGAGTCACTGTATCATCCAAACCCCATTTTGCATGTCATGCACTTCATGACACCAACATTACTGACAGCTTCTATGTGGATAGGGAGACTATGCAAGACATAGTGGACATGTGTCAGTCTAATCTGTAGCCCCTCTGGAATTGCAGGATACCAGTCCTTGTAGATACCAAGGCATGTGTGGCTCTGCTTATGCTAACAACAGGGACGTTTCAGTGACCTATGGGGGGTATCTCGGGTATTTGCCTCAAGATTACTCTATCAGTTTCTCAATGTCATGCCTCATAATGTGAGGGACCATATGTGGTTTCCATATACCTCAAAGGAAAGACCAAACACAATGAGTAACTGTTGCTATATACCCCATTTTCTAGAGCTACTGAGAGCCATAGACTGTATCAATATTTTGAAATAAAGGCTCACCTGGGAACTTTGACAGGGATAATTGAATAAAAAATTGTACCACTTCATCAACTTTCATGTGGTCTGTAATGCACATGATAACAACTATGATAGTGTGTGTGTGTGTGTGTGTGTGTGTGTGTGTGTGTGTGTGTGTGTGTGTGTGTGTGTGTGTGTGTGTGTGTGTGTGTGTGTATGTGTGATGTGCTGTGGGCAGTGGTAGAGTGACTGTGTGTCTGTATGCTTGCTAGAACACAGCCTCAGAAGTGGATGCAGCACTACATGGTAGACATATGAGCATTTCATGTGCACACCAGCCTACTGCTGCTGGAGCTACCAGGACAATTGTTAGTTATACAATGTCCATGTCTAAATGTTGGCATTCTCCATGATCATGATCAATGTTCTTTACCAGATGTGCCACTGTCACAACTACCATGACCACAGAAATGTCCACTCTTGGGTTTAGATATCAAATAATGAACTGTCCACCTGGCACTTCCTTGACTGACAGATGTAGTAGTGGAAGTGCTACTGCTGTGTGAGTGTCATCTACCTCATCCACATATACGATGGCCGAAGTTCGTAGATGCACCACTATAATGGCTTCAGGAATGATGCATCATGCATGGTATATGAGCTTGAGAAAACAAGGCACGTTCCAGCAGGTGATTTAGTCTATCAAAACAATCAGAGATATTGAACAAGTGCCACTGAGGCCATCTTGCACACTCTACATCAGCCTTCCCAACTCTACTGTAGCTCTGATGGAAATAGCCTGAATATCCTTGATGGCCCAGTACATACACTCTGCTGTGGCCATTGACAGACAAACTGCAGGGGAAGGGTGGTAGCTATATTTCCATCAAGGCTCAAACGTCCTCCCTCTCCCAGTGTGTGTCCTCTGCCCAATGGCTCTTGTGGCATATTACAATATGCATCTAGCAGCCGGTACCACATTTCCTTGACTGGGAGTGTCCAAGTAAGTTGTCCTCTCTGTGTGGTGCATGTCTCCTAGGTATAGAAGCTGTGTTCATGGTCTGTGTAGGACAATGCAGTGGTTACATTCCCTGTGTCTCAGAGGCATCAGTTTCCCCAATATCTGGCAGTAGCAGTTCCACAGGAGTGGTACTAGGGACAGAATCACCTATAAAAATGATGAATGGTCATTTGCAGGTGAAGAGTTTTATATACTACATTTCCATATCTGGTATGTTTTCTGCAAGGACTCTTGGTGTCCACTGAAGCTCAGAAACAATATCCAGCACCACACTGTCAGATATGTAGAGATGCCACTGCCTCGGATTGATGCCAGAAACTCCTCTGTCTCCATCACAGGTGGGTCAGCCAAAAGCCCATTACCCATTTACCCACCTATTCATGTCAGGTAGACAGTTCATTATTTTACTAGCATTCATAATGTAAGTGGTCCTGTTTCAGACCATTGCTTATGTATGGTCCTGGCTACCAACAGTATCAATGTCCACCACCAGATCTTTCAAGGCACAGGTCCAACAGGCACAGTCAGCAGCAGCAAGCTCAAGGAGCCATTGACCATGTAGACCTGAATTAGCATCTCATTTCCTTCATCTGAAAACCTTGCCTTCCATGTAGGTTTTTCTGCTGAATCATCTGTGTTTCTTTTATGATAGTTTTTTTACATCAATCTGTAGGTATGGAAAACACTAGTATGAACACCTTCATTGGGGGTGGCTTATAAAACCCTTTCAAATAATGTTTTCCCTCTTGCTATATACCAGGCTGCCTGTGTGTCTCACATTACCTTTTGTTTATTCTGGCAGTGCACCGCATACCAAGCACATAACAGTACTGATCAAATGTTCTCTGTGTACAATAGTTTTATCATTGTAACTCCCCCAGATGGCACTGATGTGGTCTGCCATTGTTAAAAACCCTTTGGCAGCTGCCTGTGATGGACATATAAAGTATACAACATTCAATTGGCTTTATGTATTTCAAGCACAGGCAGAATGATTTCCATAGGGGATCTGAGTAATTGCAGATGGGTGTGTTTCCACTGAGGCTTAACAATCCTTCATCATGATTACCTTATCCTAACAGGACACCTCTCTGTACACTCTTGTTCTATAATCCATAAAAGTACAGTCACAGCTCTAAATGCCACAGCAGCTATCGGTACAAATTAATAAAAGAAGTGCAGCTAAAAAAGTTAGGACTTACTTGGTTAAAGTTTAAGAAGCTGTTGTAATGGAAGCAAGTTTTGCAAGATACACCTGCTAGAGGTTCTAGATTTCTACTCCATGACTTCTTCTGTAGTGAGATGGGGCTCAGTGCCTTCCCGCAAGCTTATATCATAGAATTTTGGCTGTCTGGATATGATGATTATGTACATAAGACCTCAGTGCATTACTGTTTTGACTCACTCAGTTTCTATGTGGCGCTGACTGCCAAATTCACTGGTAAGTCCTAAGAAGCTATGTGTAAATGGCCTTTGCTCTTGTTTGCAGAACTATTTATGTACGGTTCAGCTTAGGATCTTGGGGGTATCTGTAATCTTACATGCCACACAGTGGAATTGTAGTTGCTATAATGCATGACAGTGTCTCTCTCCTACCTTCTTCAGCAGTCATGCAGCATTAAATGTTCTTATTAACTCTAAAATGATGACTGTCAGTCATGAATGAATAATCAGTACTGACAACTTTTGCACCTAGCAAGATTTTGAGGAAGGAAATGCCTGAACATTTTTAAGGGGTATAACTTTTAAAACTTAACAAAACCCATTGTTATAACAGAACCCTGGACCCTTTTACTCTTTCTCCATTATATTAGGCAGACTAAAGTGCTATGATTTTTAATCAGTGCTATTTATAAAAGTGGATGAGATCCCACTTAATCGTCACACCCTATCTTTAAAATATAGTAGATGCAAGGGGTTAAGGAGGATTTCGGCTCCTAACAACAGATTTAATGATCTATCTATTGATCCCCTAATCTTTCTAACTATCTATCTATCTGTCTAACTACCTGCAAAAACTACAATAAAGCCCAAGACAAGCTAGATTCATCATTGTATAAAACCTCCTACAGTGGAGGCCATGGAATATATGTAAATGACCTCTTAGTGGCATATCAGTGTTTCAGCTACATGGCTTTTTTATTTTTTAAGTCTTTTTTTTATTTTTTAAGTCTTTATAGTACATTCAGTACAATAGTTCACCTACCCATCTATTTGACAGTCCTATCCATCTAAATAAAGTAAGAAAATTAATGTTGGACACAATCAATAGAAAAAAAGTCTGCTGCCAAGCAACAGTCAATGCCATGTTTTCATATAACTGCAGAGTTAGAACAAGAAAAAAAATATTGGTTACTGAACATCATTGATTTTGGAGTAACTATGTCACACTGATTCTGGACTTGCACTTATGCTGGCTCTAGTATTCTACACTTTCAGATGTGACCCTGCATTTTCACTCTTCGCAAAATGAAAAAGGGTCATTTATGGCTTTCATAAGCTTAACGCACAGGTCAGAGTAATTCAGTTAAAAAGAAGCACCAGTTCATGTTTCACAGACCATCTCAAAAGCCAGTGAAACACACCAATTGTTGTACCTAAATGGAAACAGAAAACTAATTTATGATGTCTAGGTTGTGTCATATTATAGGGAGCTAAATTCCATTTTGTTGGAATGACAAAGAAAAAACAAATTCAAATCAGTATGGCAGTCCCCACGATGACATTTATGATGATGATGATGATTGTGAGATAAGAAATAAAAGAAATAAGAAAGAAATGAAAATACATTTAGAAACAGAGTTGTTGTTTTGTGTGTGTGTGTGTGTGTGTGTGTGTGTGTGTGTGTGTGTGTGTGTGTGTGTGTGTGTGGTTGTGTGTGTAGAGTTTCCCTTTAAGAGATCTGCCTAAAGGCAATCAGTTTTGTTTGGTAAGAAAAAGTTAAGGCTATCTGAAGACAGTAGAACACAGTGTTGTATTCCTCCAAATAATGATATATATATATTTTTTTTTAGAAATTAAATGCCTCCTTACAGGTGCAGAGACAGAAATAGCAAAAACTCAAGAGTCATACCAAATCACAAAAGAGTAATTCCAGCCAGAACGCTCATAGTGTATGTCATTGCTGGCACTGGCAAAGCCATTCCCATGTTATCATTCCCCCTAGTCAGAGGAACTTGGAGGAACTTGACAGAAGGTACTGGGGACTCAACTGCACGACATGCAAAGTGAGAGTAATGCATGCATTTAACAGCTTTGTTAGCCCTCAGTGGCACAAGTTTTGGGAAATTACATCAGTACTTTCTATCCACCAGATGGAATATATCCAATATTGTCCCACTTAATCTGAAGAAGTGGAAAACATGAGCTAGCGATTCCTAACATATATTTTGGTCATGAGATAGGCTGAACAGTTAGTGGTGACAATGTGGAAAACACAGGGACCTTCATGTCATCTCAAAAAACAGTTAGTGTTGTGCTTCCACATTGAGATCTGTTCTTCAGAACTGACTGTCCCACAATGGGCTCTATCCCAACTATAAGGTGGAAGTGTATCATCTGTTTATGATAGTCTAGTATCTTTCCCATGGTAGGATAATAGAAACAGCAAGTAGTGAAGAAAATATAAGTAGAACTAGATGTCACAGAGATCGATGCTACACACTGCCAGGCACAAGCTTAAAATAACCATCAGCCCTCAGAAATGGAAATGTATAAAATCAGTGCTGAGACAGATGGAAGGGAGAGTCAGGTGGACAGGTTAATAGTAGAGGGTGCTGGACAATCACTCATCTAGTTATGAGTGATAAAAAGATAAAACACAAGGCGAGGTGCAGATGTTTAAAGGATGCAGTGCATGATGGTACAAGATATCAGATAAATGCAGAAAATATTAAGGTAGGTTGTTATTCTTCCCCTATTTAATTCCACTGCTTCCTTCTCTACCTTTTCCTCTCTTTCCTTAAATTCAGTGCCTTCTTTTTTATCTTACTTGTCTTTTCTTATACCCCCCCCCCATGAATGGCAGTTTTACTGCCTTCACACTGCTTCCATTTTACTTAGAATAGACTATTGTGTTATTTTACACTCCCAATCCTATGGTTAACACCTGGAAAATAATCACTGATCGTTCTGTGTCACCCACCTTGTGGCTGATATCATTCCACTTTCTTGTCCTGTGCTCTTTCAACTCAGTCATTTTATGAACTTCCTCATGCCATCTTTTTGTAGCCTTAGCCATATCAGTAAAAAGCAATACCTCTAAAACATGGCAGTCTTTCCTTTCCCACAGTATGTTTCCCATGCCCTCTTCTTCATCATCTCTATTTATTTCCCTTAATATCTGTTGTTGTACTTACTGCATCCCAGTTCATATCCAAAATATCTCCACCAGCATCCATTGATTTTTTACCTTGGCATCCACAGCCATATAATCCATGTACTTTACCAATGCCTTCATAATACAGCTGCACTGAGTGCTTCCTGGAAAGATGCATCCATTCAGTACATCATCTCATGGTTTATTTATCTAGTTAGTTTGTTAATGGTTAAGCTATTTATACTGCATCTGTCTTTTTTTAAAGACTTTCTAAAATATTTAATCTGGTTGACTGAACTACATAGAGTTACACTCAAGTCTACGTATCAGAAAATTATGTACACCTCATCACCTTATCTTTTTTATTTATTGTAAATATAACCATCAGGATAGCCAGTATATTTTCAAGTCATTGTATTGATTTTCAAGGGAAATCTATTATTATGCCATTTGTTCCCAATTTAATTTTACTGCATTTTTTGCAATTTCCTTAACATACTCTTATACATGCAAATTGGAAATACTTTGAACAAAACAAGAGCAAAACATTAATTACTTCTTTTCAGTAAAAACGATGCAAGTATCAGGCCAGATTTACTTTACAAAGACATTTACAGACCTGGGGCAACAAAAGCCTATTATCACAGCATCAGTTAATGAAAGTGCACTGTCAGTACGCCTACGCTAAACAAGTAGACATTTACTCAAATTTATTAATAATCTGGAGGCCTGCTTTTTTAATCCATGGAAGGCATGCTTTGCTACCTCTAGTCTCAACATTACTTTGTTCTTACTAAAGAATATTTCAGAATCATCTTCATCCTCTGAGACCCAACGTCCCAGTTTGGAAAGTCCAATCATAATTCTTGGTATTGCATGGAGCTTACCGTCGCTCCTGTAGTACAAAACCCGGAGAGAGAGAGAAAGTGTTGTTGCAGTAAGTGTTATAAAACACTGTTTCTACATAGAAAGCAGACACAACAGAACAGCAGTGGGAAGTTGTCAAACTAAATCTTTATTCATAACTTTTGTTTTTTTAAAAGAAAATAGACCGGAGTCTTGTCATTCTTCTGTAACATTCGCTGATCACTGTGTAAGACTAGAGCTTAACAGAAGGGATTGGTGCACAACATAGGTTCATAGGTTCATAGGTAGGTACTAGGCTATTGGCCCGATGGCCTCAGTAAGCCTAGCCAACAAGGTTCCCTGGCTTACGCCACCCAAGAAAGTAAATTTCCTGTGCCCCTGCAAGCTTGTTAAGCATCTTTCTGACATCAAAAAGGTGCTAAGCAAGTCAGTCTTTTCCCCAATTTAGGAGTTAACACAATGACTTAGCTGCATAATTTGATTAGTTATGGTTAAGTTCTTTCCATCAAGCGATTTACATTGAATATGATGTAGGATGACGTTTAGTAGATTAAAAGTAAACCTGTACCCGGGTAGTCAGGGGGAGCATACTCTACATCAATAACTCCTTCTCAGGTTCACTCACAGTCAAACATTCTGAGAAAACTCTGTAAAGGATTATTCTTATAGTTCCAAAACTTTAAAAAACTGCTATTTATTTCTAATTGCAATTCAGAAATAGTGGCATTTCTACCTAAAAGCTACATTTCTGCATAAAATGTAATTTTACTTCATTTTCCTAAGTATAATTTTGAGGTGAAGAAGTTTTAGCATGTAAGTCTGGAGAATGATTTACTTTAAATATTTACTTTACTTACTTTATATTTCCACACTGTGGAAAGTATCACATATAATTCCCCTCCACAAAGGCGGACTCTCCACAGATCTAACCAATTACCACCCCATAGCTATTCTCTCTCCACTCTCCAAAATACTAGAGAGATGCATACACTCTCAGGTCTCAGACTACCTCCTTACTAACTACCTCCTTTCCAATACTCAGCATGGTTTCCGACCAAACCATAGCACCACCACTGCCTTACTCTCCTTTACTAACACTATCCTTCAGCATAAAAACAATGGCTATCTCTCCTGTGCTACTTTCCTAGACCTATCTAAAGCATTTGACATGGTCCCACGCAAACAACTTATCTCTGTCCTCAATAACCTATCCTTCTCTCAATCAGTCACCAACTGGTTTCAGAGTTACCTGTCTGACCACCAACAATCCATTGTATGGCAGAATGACATATCTCCCCAACTACCTGTCTCCATAGGGGTTCCCCAAGGATCCATCCTTGGATCCCTACTCTTCTCTGTTTTCACCAATAATCTAGCATCTGCCACCAAACATGGCACACTCATACAATACGCAGATAACTCAACCATCATCTGCTCAGCCCAGTCCCTACCCAAACTGCAAAAAGTCACACAGGAAGCCTTTTCCTCTGTTGAAACTTGGTTATCCGATGCCCAATTAATACTCAACCCAAACAAAACTAAACTACTCATCTTCCAACCCACCAAACATACTCAAAACAACTCTCACTTTAACATCACAGCAAAGGACAACACCACTATATACCCAACTGAACATACCAAATTGCTAGGAGTGGAAATAGACAATAAACTAAAATTTGACATTCACATATCCATGACCATAAAAAAGTCCACAAAAAACTAAGAGCGTTATACAGAAATAAGCAACTTCTCACCAAAGCAGCAAATGTTTTAATAGCAAATTCCCACCTTATATCCACCCTACTTTATGCCTCTCCAATATATACCAACCTAAGGCAATGCGATCTAAACAAGCTAGAGACCTGCTACAACAAAATCGCCAAATTCGCCACAGGGGCATCCTACCGTAGTCATCACTGTCTCTCACTTTCTGAACTGGGCTGGCTTGAACTCCCTCACCTCCTTCAATGGTATCAACTCTCACTCGCCCACAAACTACTAAACCATCCACTAAATGTCCCATCCCTCCTGAATCTACTTCAACCCTATCGCACCACCAGACCACTAAGATCCAGCAAAAAAACCACCTGTAGATCACTAAAGCCAATAACTCTGCTGGTGAAGCACTATTCTCTTGCACCATAGCCAAATTATGGAACTCCCTCCCACCCACAATTACCTCCATACCATCATGCACCCACTTCAAAACTTTACTAAAAGCTCACCTAAAAAACATGCTGGCTATGCCCTTGCAACTCCCACTCTAATATCACCCACCCCATCCAACCACTACCTTTCTTTCCACTACCTTGATTATAGCAAGCTCAGATGCTCATAAGCCTAGTGCTTATTATACAGCAGGAACTTCTTATTGTAACATTTGTTGATGTCTGTTATTTACTTCACAGATAAAGATTCTAGTTGTCTACTGATGTACTATGTCCTTCATCTGTAAATATTTTGTAAGTATTTGCTATGTTAAATTGTTAATCGCTATGTAATCCAATGTAACTACTGTCTGTTTATTTTAACTGTGGAGCTTTTCTCCCCGGGCCTCCGCTGAAAATAGACCTACTTCCAGTCGGACACTCCCGGTCAACAAATGTAAATAAATAAATAAATAAATTATATACATTCTGTTTGTGCAGTTGTGGAGGTGGATTGCTTTAAAAAGAAAAATCAGCAGATTTTCATTCAAAGATGTGTACTCCTTTAATTAACATTAAAAATACCTTCTGTGTTGACTGTGTAACCGAAGATAATTTTGAGATGTCTTGGCAGACATGCAAGCAGGTTTTAAATAATGTGGAGCAAACATAATATATGAACATATATATGAGCATCACCTCCAAGGCAACAACTTGCTACAAAAACAATTACTGTACTCTTCAAGAATGAGAGGAATTAATTATCATAATCCTGTACTGGGGTGCAATAAATCTGATTATTTTAGAAACCCACATTCTATACTAGATAGGAATAGTCTTCAGAATGTGTTTTTAGAAAATTCAAAAACAGGTAATCGATAATGCAGTTCTTACCACAGCTAACTAAGAACTTTCATTTAGATATGGGCTCCGGCATTTTGTTGCACAGCCTAGACTTTAAGTATAGATTGCACTATAATTTCAAAGCCCTTTCCCATGAAATTATCTTTTCCATAAGAGGTTATAAAGGAAATGTGCCAGTAATATTCCATTCGCTGACAGATGCATCTGCAATGATCCTATGTGAAAACATGCAATCAATGAACATGAGTACTGTCCCAGACTTTGATGTTATGGAAGGACTACTAAAGATATTTTTGAATGAACTGCTCATAACAATGTTGAGACTTAGGCAAATATGTCTGAGGTTTCAGAAAGAATCCCAGAACTGGGGGTAATAGCTGCAATAAACAGGCTGTTTCTGTTATGCAGAACAATGAAACTTAGGCACTTTATGAGGAAAGACCTAATTATTATTCAATTTGTATGTTTCTGAATCACCCTTAACTATCACCAATGCAAATCAGTACTTTCCTGCAGGACATAACAGTCACAGACTATGGATTGCTTTGGCACACTCAACCCCCTCTCACACATACATGCACACAGACACACACACACACACACACACACACACACACACACACACACACACACACACACACACACACACACACACACACACACACACACACACACACAAAGACATACACACAGATGCCAGATGCACACACACCACATAGCTCTTACTTGTCTTTATATTATTAGAATGTTACTGATGTCTCTTCCTACTTATTTGTCTTTTCCTTATAAAGTATTGTTCCTTACAATCAGTCAATAACAATAAACATCAGGTTTTCATTACTGTGTATTTAGACATCATACTGATGATAGAGATGTTGCTCTATAAACATTTTTAAGTTATCTTGATTTCCAGTAATAGTTTAAATAAACTCCCTAGTGTTATCTAGTGTTCCTGACAGCTTCATACTAAAGCCTCCCTTCAATGTCCTTTGTGACTCGTGGACTGTTACAAGCATTGGATTATGCCAGACATAACAGCTTTATATTCCTAATAATGTAAAAATAAAATAAAAAAAGAAACAATTACACAAGCAGATTCTTTAGTGTAGAGGGTTAATGCACCTGTGGTCTGTTTAAAGGGTGCAGGGTTTAAAACCTTTTCCCCTGTTCACTTTACATACTTCTTTAAATGCATTTAAATAATCTTTCTACATGCCACTGATGTCTAGTGGTGGTGCAGAGGACTGATGATATTTTCTGTCTGAGATGATAGGATGCAGGGTTTGAATCTTATTTAGTGCCTTTATGGCACACTGCAAAGAGTAACCCTAGTATCTAGTGCTCCCCTCAACACACATCTTTTTAAGTGCTTTTCAGATAATGATGTAAAGAGAGTTCTCTGTGGTTCCTAGACCCTAAGTGCTGTTAATACACAATAGAAAATAGTTATCCCTGGTGTCTAGTTTCCCCTGGCATACACCTAGTTTAAATGCCATTAAGGCACAATTTCAAGTGAGTTCTCCCTGGTGGATAATGTCCCCGCCTATGTTGCAGGATTTGCTTGTTAGTTAAGAAGAGTGTGGAGGTATGACAAACCCCACCACCACCACCTCCCACACACATATTGACACATTCATGCACACACACACACACACACACACACACACACACACACACACACACACACCTGTGTCTACTTAACTTCCCCCCTCACTAATCACTTCATTTTGACCTACTAGCCAGAGACACATGTATACACACAAGCACATGCCCCTCAAACGTAACTGTTTGCTTACCTTTACTATGATGGGTGAACACAGGACAGATTTTGGACATGATCAAAAACATGACTGGCCAGGATCAGTCATGTTACTTTATGCAGCTGAATGATTGTTTGAATCGCTCAGCTGTGTAAATTCCTTACCAGATTTCCAGAACAGAGTACATGGCTAATAACCTTATGCATCCCCATGGAATGCCGCAGTGGCATTTACCATGACCACAAAGACAGCCCACAGTGATGCTACATGCCTTTGTGCTGAAGCACCATGGAAGAGCTGTTTCTGAACCAGAAATGATTAGCTCTAGGTATATACCTTATGTACACCTCATGGCAACCTTTTTGATCAGTCAAATTATTTTGTCATCAGCTTTGTGCTGTGACCATTCACTGCATCCTGAAGCACAGAAAAGTGTGTCTATTAAAGAAAAAAAAACAATTACTCTTTGCATGTAGAGCTGAGCTATACTATAACTAGCTGAAATTGATCTGTGCATACTAGTGTATGTGTGTGTATGTTTGTGTATTTGTGAGTGTATGCATGTGAGTCTGCAGACTGTATGTGTGTGTGTCTGTGTATTATTTGTGTCTGTGTGCATGTGTATGCCAGTTTTTGCTTGTGCATATATATCTGTATCTAAGATGATGTAATATGATGTTAGCATGCCTCAAACATTTTGAGCAAAGCAACTGGGATTACAAATGTCATTGTCATATCTTTTAAATTATGGTATGGAAATGGATAAAATGTAATGAAGACAATGTATTTCTGGATGTGTCTTTTGCTCTGCGATTATGCTGTTGAAATGCTGACACCCTTCCTACAGTCAGAGCACAGCTGATTCATTGCTCTGGTAATAATGCAGTTGCTATAAATATACTTGTCAATGCTCTCCAAGAAGAAAAAACATTCCCTTTTGCAGTATGTAGAAATAAAAATTTATGAATACATATTTACTGTGGATTATATATCCTAATAATAGAAATTACAGCTGCCCAGAACTAAAATAGCACACATTCATCCAACTACAGATATTGTGTGTCACGAATCTGAAATAACTGGTATTGAGGATGTTTTGTCACTGTATCTGGCTTTACTGTTTTGTGGATTATTACATAGTATGTAAATAATGTTAAATGATGCTATGCATAAAGGACATCCTTGCTATAATGCTGAGGTTATTATAATGTGTAAACAGATCTCATTACGTTCTTTGTATCAAGTGATCTTTTATGTCTTTTCCAGAAACATATGAGAACTGAATAATAGCAGACACTATGAGCCAGATAACCCAAAGTCTGTTTTTCACCACTGAAAGTTTTATCTCTGGGTATGTTTGAGAAGGAGGTACACAGGTGATGTCTTACACTTTTTTAAAATGATTCTGCCATGCACTGTCTATTTTTACACATATGCTTTCCAGAATCCAACTATTCTGCTGACAGTTTAGTCCACATTTCAACTGTCTGCTCAGTGTAGTACTTCTTTTATCATTTTGTATCTGTCCCTTCAGCGTGGCTTCAGACTTTGAATAGTGGTCACAATCGCGAATGAAGCTCTTCATAAGTGCATTGAAAAACTAGAATTCAACACTGATCCAGAGCATGTGGGTGATATGGCCTCCATACCATCCAAATTGGCATTTTTAGGTCAACCAGGCTTGGTTATTCCTTCTGCAGGTGTGCCTTCCCACAACATATCCATTCCTGACCGGAGTAGGTAAACGGTAAAAGAGATGCATATAACGGCAACAGTCCTGCATTTCTTATCTGTTCAATAACCCCCAGATAGAGAAATCAGCAGCTCAGTGCAACTGTTCATGCACTTGCAGCATTATTCTTAGATCTTAAAGTCCTATGAGATAATACCTAAAACAGAAACTTGCCTGTCTCTCCCATTAAGTGGGGCTAGGATCCATTTGCCTTTTTCATAAGTTTTTTTTTTACCCGCTAGAGTTGCAATCTAGCTGCAAAAGTCTTGGCTAAAGTTCATGATTTCATGATCGCGGTATACTTGCACTCTTTCTTGATTGTATACCTTCTTACATTCTTAAAGGGGTCAGCATTTTCTGCAAAGAGACACATTTCCCTTCTAGTTCATCTGCAGTACCTAATTAAATCATCATAAAGTAGTTCAATCAGTGAATTTTAATCTCAATCTATGGGTACCACTATAGTACTGTACTGCAGGTTTCTCACTTTCAACTTTTAGTTATCCTTCAATAAGCTGTGCTCAAATTTGAATACCAAAAAATATGTTTTGATCAATCACTTTTATGATACTAGACTGAATGCTTTGTTAAAATGAAAGATGCTTGTCCACTGACTTGCCCATTTTATCCAGCTATTCACCTGTGGAAAAAATATCTTTTATATTTCTTATAACTCACGTACCTGTATTTTCTCAATGACTTTCATTTTATATGCAGTTCTTATGACTCAGAACGTTCATTTATTCCTTGCCTTGGCAATCTGACAAAGTAATTACCATTTTCACTATATCTTTGAGTTAATTGTTTTTTGTTTGACAAGGCAGAAATTGAGACACGTGGTTCTTGACTGAGCTCCCCAAAAAGAGTAAATTTAGATAATTAAATTCTTATGGCTGATCTGTATTTTTAAGCTATAAATTATACCATGTGTCAGCACTTGCTTTCTAACAAAAAGTGACCTGTCTATTCTTGTGTTCGATATTTACTGATATATGGCACTCAAAGTCTGTCCCACACATCTAATACTTTCCAGATTGGAAATGTTAATTTCTTTTAACTGCCTGCTTTTCTTTCTGTGTGGTCCTTGTTTGGCATGCTGATCCTGAATTTTTTCTACTTTCTTTCTGGTTACAGCAAAATCATATTTATTAAATTTACTCTTTTTTAATCCTTTATTGTCACTCTTTATAGAAACATAAAACATTAAAGCAGGGTAGGGGGAAATTGGAATTAGGGAGAAAATGTTGTGCACGTGTGGCATGATTTTTTTCTCATTATTAATACAAAAATGAGACGATAAACTTGAGTATAGCATTCCAAAATAAAAGCATATTTTATTTCAGAAAGCTTTATTTGTCTAACCCGAGACTCACAGAATGTTACATCATTATCTGAATTATACGTAACTCCACGCACTTTATCAGTTTGAACCAGATTGTAGCAGCTTTAGAAATACCTCTTTTTTTAACATTCAGCAAAATTCAATAACACAACATTACTATATCAAGAATTTGACTCTATGAGGAATAATATTGTAAAGACATTGTAATACACTTATAGTAATGATACCCTAAAATAAGCTGATTTGAAAGACTGGAACTGGGTATAGAAAGGGTCAAGAACTTCAAGGAAATATTTAGGATACCCACTTCCCAGGAAATACTTTAACATAGCTTCTTCACTTTCCCCAAATGGATCAAACATTTGAGAGGAGATAAAAACTTGCAGTTTTTCCCACACTATATTGGAAAATCTTCAACAGCGTTTATCTGAAGCTTTAGTAAACATATATACCAGGTATTTATAAAACGTGGGTCATACACCAAGCAAACTGCCTCAAAGAGTAAGCACTAGAAGTGAGAAGAACTAATGTTTGACATCTTATCCAACAATCCTTAGTAGCCAGATATCACACTAGTAAAGGCTAGTCAGTCAGACTGGTTTAACCCAAACAGAGTCTCACCTTAAGAAAAAAAAAAAAAAAAAAAACGCTATCCCCCTTAAGGAGCTGAATTCCACATCCAAATTAATTCTTGGTCTACTTTTGAGGTCTGCTTCCTGCCACATTTTCAGAGTCTTTCAAGTCTCATAATGAAATAAATAAAAGCTTGATTTATTACCTGGAAATGTTGCTCATAAATTCCTACACCTCTATGATAATACCCTTTAAAATGGGGAAGCTGCCAAACAAACCATGTACACAATTCCTAGAAAAGATAAACATCCTTAAATCACTTCTTCCAACACTAATATAGACTTTGCAAGGAAAATAAAATATAAGCATCATTCCATAACCAAAATCCATCATTTTGAACCCCTTTCTTTAAATGAGTACCATCAACCCATTTTGCCAGTCAAGCAGTAGTGTGAGTGAACTCATGTACAGAAATGGATCCATTCCCAACAAGTTGGATCTGCTCTACCTCCCAAAAGAACGGCACGTCCATTTGATCCAAGAATTGCTCAAAATGTCACTTCAATCTCTTCACAATGTTTCCTAGCTGAGGTCAGCATTTCTATACCATCCAGAATTTCAATGTTTCAGATGGGCTCAGACCTCATAGGTGGTCATAGCAAGTCCTGTTCTAAGTAGACTTAAATAGATTTGGTCTCTAAACCACTGATGAGCTTGAATTTTAAAGTGATTTAATGTTTCTTACCTTCTAACCAACAGCAGTAATGTGTGCTGTAGTTTACCAGTCCTGTATTGATAAAAATGTCTACCCCTTTGTTATGAGTGTTTGACACTAAGTATTAACAAAGTTGTTCATTGTGTTCCTGCCATATGACGAACATTTTGTTCCTACTGTAACTCTGAAAAGTAACATATGCAGAATAGGCCCAAATTAAGTCACCACTCCTAGAATGGATCTCCAATTTCTTCAAATTTATCTTCATGGCTAAGTGCCCCTCCTACTTGTATCTGTCTCAAATAAATCTTTGAATGTTCGCAATCTTGTTTATATTACAGGGACTGGGTAGACAGATACCTGTAACATACACTGTAATTGGTCTAATTAGGTTCTTGAACAGTGGCACTATCACAACTTTATCCCTGGAGGAGAATATTCATCAGATAGTTTGTAGGACACGAATGTATCTTCTAACCATCAAGTTGACATGAGGACCAAACTACAGCTTTTCATTTACCATGACATCAAATTATCTGAAACTGGAAAGCACAGTCAGAGTATATTGATTCAGTATACAAACATACCTATTGGTGGAGACATTCAAATGCATCACTGTATATTTTTTTACTACTAAAATTAACTTGGTTGCTATTTGCTGAAATATACAGCAGAGGGAAGCATGACTGTGGTGTGTGTGGTCACCAGTACTACTTAGCACATTTGTCTGTTTTGTATCATCATCAGCTAATTTAGTTCCCCAGCAGTTCAAAGCTGTTGATATTTTTGGCATAAAATCATAAAACAAAAATAGTCCAAGAACAAACCCCAGGGGTAATCTTCTTAACAGTTCTGATTTTAACCCTTAGTGTTTACACTTGTCTCAATTTTATGTAGTGATTTCACAATCCATTCTTTACTTATTGTGTTCAAATTCCAACTTTTAAATGTTGATATAACAGAAGTATTTGGAAATGAGACAAATACCTTTGCCAGGATAAGGAAATGACGTCTACTGGGAAACTACTGGCATGTGCCTCAACAACATTTGTGTAGAAGTAAAACACGTTTTATTAAATGAGACCTTCCACAAGTAAAGCCATGCTGATTGACATCCCTTATAAAGAGATTTTGTATATGCATGCATTTTAATAATGCACTCATAAAGCATTTGCATAAAATATGAGTACGGCCTACAGGCTCATCATTTTCTGTTACACAAGCCTTTCCACGTATGTAGTTGTCAAGTTTGATTTCTGCTAAATTGCTTACTGCTTTCATCATGTCTATAAACCCAACCTCTTCAGCTGAACTACAGAAGTATGCCTACACAGTACATACAACATTGATCAGAATTTTGGGCAAAAACACAGCCTTTAGATGGTGCCTATTAGTGGAATCTGACGCTTTAGACTTCAGCTGCGGTACAATGTATATAGGAGAATACAGATCACAGCTACTATGGTGACTCAGGGGTTGTGATACAACAGTGTAAAAAATAGCTGTAGGTGGTTTGGTCATGACAACTGACACTATCAGTTAGGCATGGGTATTTGCCAGTGTTATGTGGGTTAAGGACCAGGCCTACTCCAACCATGGTGGTTTACATTAGTCTTGTTTGTGTGAAAGGTTTCTTGAGTGAATGCTAGAAGGTAACCCAACTGACCTGTGAAAAATGAACTGAGGATTGCTAAACTGAATATAAGTTATCTGACAGGGACTCAGCATAGAAGTGGATGACATGATCATAAGGAGGTGGCTGGACATTCTGTGTATCCAGGAGAGAAGGTGAAAGAGCAATGCAGCAAAATTACTTGGATCTGGATCCACAGTCTACAACTATGGGCAGACTAGACTTGATGAGGGAATTATGATAAGAGTGAATTTGAAGACAGCAGGGTATTACTAAGATACTCACAGCAATGAGACTTCCGAGTAAAGATGGGCAGTATTCATAATCTCAATCTAAGCCCCAGAGTAGCGCTGTCATATTGAGGAAAAGAGTGCATTTAGGCAGCAGTTGCTGAAGCTTGCAGATAAAGCAAGATAAAATGAGTTGGTGTTGATAATGTGGGAACTGAATGCTCATATCTGAATAGACAGAACAAGATATGAGGACTGTCTGGGTCCACATGGAGTGAAAACAGGAAAAATAAAGAAGACAGGCCATTCTAGGCTTGATGGTGGCCAAAACATGGCTCACTAAGACAGACAGTCATAAAATCACATACAAGAATGGCCAACACGCAATTCAGGCAGACTTCCTCTTAGTAAGAAAAAGGAATTGGGGTAAAATGACAGATTGCAGGGTTATCTCTCAATGAACCCAGCATAAACCACTGGTGGCCCAAATCAGCTGCAATCCAGCTGTCAGAGAAGGCTCTAAGGTCAACAGAGACTAGGCAGAAGACCTGGATGCTGACTTGAGTAAACAAACAAAAGTTCAAGGAAATACTCCAAGCTCTAGTACCTCAAGAAGAAGAGGAAATAGGTGGAGTCAAAGAAAAATGGCAGCATCTCAATACAGCATGTGTGAAGACTATAGGACAAATAATCAACCAATCCAGGTATGGAAAGAAGGTACATAAGGAAAAGTAGTGTTTCATAGGTTCATAGGTGTGTACTAGGCTAATGGCCCTGGAGCCTTTACAAGCCTAACCCATAGGATTATCCTGGCATCATGCCACCCGACCTTAGTTCCCAGTGCCTCTGTCGAGTAAAGCCACTGGAGTGATCCCCAGGGTGAATTTTCTATTTCCCATCCACACATCAAGATTTATCTTGAAGAGGGCCAGTAAGGTGCTCTGCTTGACATGTATGGGAAGTCTGTTCCATAGCAAGACCAGTCTCTGGGTTATGAACCTGTACTTTCAGCATGTTCTGTTGATTGTGGTAATAAGGTTGAGGTCTCTGAAGTGTGTAGTCCAGAGGGATTGGGATATCTTTAGATGTAGCATTTCTAACAGAGCTGGGTCAGACATGGCTTTGTAAGTCAAGCAGAGATCGCTTCTAAGTAGGTGATATGAGACAGAGAATAGTTGGAGTTTTTTTAGTCTGTCCATATAGGACAAATGTTTAAGGCCTAGGATCCTCTTTGTGAGGCACTTTTGTGGCCTCTCCCATTGTTGCAGGTGTTTAGTGAAGTACATTCCAAATGGGGCATTGTACTCAATAATTGGCCTAATGAGGGAAGAGTAGAGGGAGACAATGACCTCTTTCTTCCTGGATGCAAAACTCTTAGTAATGAGATGTGCCACATAGAAGGACTTTCTGACCATAGTGGCAATGTGGTGGTCAAAAGAGAGGTTGCTGTCAACCCGTGTTCCCAGATCTCTTATAACGCCTTCTGTATTCAGTGGACTACCATCAATGTGGTAATACATGGGAACTGGGATTTTCCCAAAGGGGTTGATGGCACATTTTTTTGGCATTGATCTTAAGGCCGTGGTTTGACAACAGTCATTGGTCTCAGTGAGGCCTTTGTATATGATGTCAACATCACTCAGGGAGTTAATAATAGCTCCCAACTTGCTATCATCTGTGAACTTTTCGGACTTCAGAGAAGTAGATACCATCCTGTGGGACTCCCAGTCTGACTTGGAGTCAGCTACATTTACACTGTGGGTTCTACCTGTGAGCCAGTTTGCAAACCACCTAGTGATATAGGGGTTGATGCCTAGCTTAGTGAGTTTTTCTATGATTTCTGAGTGGGGAATGGTATCAAAGGCCTCAGTCAGATCAAGGTAGGCTGTATGAACCACCTTGCCTTCATCCACAGCTCTGGTAACTGACTCAAAAAAGTTGACCAAATTGAGCAGGCATGATCTACCCTTCACAAAACCAAACTGTGTGGGATCCAGAGTTTGGAGATTCCCTATATCCTTGTTTATTAGGTCCATGATGATGCTTTCCATAGCATTGCATATCAGATTCGTCATGCTAATGGGGCAATAGTTACCAGGGTCTGTAGTCACTCCTCCTTTGTGGAGAGGGATGACTGTAGCAGTGTGTCATTTGGTAGGGACAAAGCCTGAGGTGAGGCTGTGATTGAACAGGGCACCCAGGTGAGGTGCCAGTTCACTCTGTAGTTCATGTAGAACACAGCCAGGGATACTGTCAGGTCCCATAGAAGCTGTATTCCTGGCCTTGGACAGTGCTGTTTTAACCTGTGCAGTAGTAATACTGGGTGCCTGTAAATCTACTGGTATTGTGACTGGTCCCTTGGGGGGAGAGGGGTAAAGTTGGCACTGAATCTGTCAGCCAGTATATTGGCAATATCTGTTGGCTCAGTATAGGAGGTACCATTGTATAGTAGCTCAGAGCAAATCTGGATATTGCCATGAAGATTCTTTACATAACTATAGAAGGCCTCGTGGTTGCCTTTGCTATCTGCTTCAATTCTGTTTTTATAGCTAGCTTTAGAGGATTTGATGAGAGATCTCAACTTTTGGTTGAGGTCGATAAGGGAGTTTTTCCAGTCTTGGGACTTCACCTTATTGTGCATCAGTTTCGTCCTTTGGTTGTAGAGTTTGCTTATGGAAGGGGACCACCAGATTGGCTTCCTTTTTTAGAGGAGAGAGTCTTGGTTCTGGTGGGTCTGGTGAGATCCATGCATTTGTGTACGTGTATGTACAGTGCACTGGTGTATGATTCAGTGGTTATGCAACTGACTTCCATTTGCATGGGTGCCTTGAAGTTAGCCAGCTCTTTTTTAGCAGCCCAAAGTTAGCTTTGGAGAAGTTTTTCATGGTGGTTACCTTTGCAGTGGAGGGTGGGAGGTGGAATGAAAAAGTCAAGGAAGTTATCAAAAGAAAGAAGACATGCAAGAAGTGACTGATAGGAAAGTAGCAACATGCTAAGAAAGAATACTGGTTGGCTAACAAAATGACTAATATAACAGTCAGAAGGGAAAAGAAAACATTAGAGAAACTCTACTAGCTTCTGGAAAGTGACTCAGCAGATGGCACAAAGAAACTCTATCAGGCTGCAAGGCAAAGCCAGAAAAATAAACATTATTCATAACTGATGCCAGTAATAATCTGCTCACCAATTCAGAGGACCAGGCAAATGGAGGCAGTACTTCTGGCATCTTCTGAATGAAGAAAACCCCAAAGAAGCTGTACTGTCCCATGTACAGCCTACAACGAAGGAAGAAGATACCTTATAATAAGCAAATATAGCACTAAGGAAAATTAAGTCAGGAAAGCAACAAAAGCAGATGAAGTCACAGCAGATATGATTAAAATGTTGCCTGAGTTATGGGAGAAACGGTTCCTCAGGGCATTCATCTCAGTATGGAGTAAAAGGCATAACTCAGAATAAACAGACTTGTGCCAATGCACAAAAACAAAGAGGATATTTTTTTATGTGGACAGTGCAGATGTATCAAACTCATGTCAGACTGTATGAAGATACTTGAGAAGGTGATTGATAAACCAATACACCTATTAGCAGAAAATAAGATGGATGGTAAGCAGTGTGGATTGAGATCAGGATGCAGCATAACTGACCCAATGTTTGCAGTCGAACAAATTGTGGACAATGGAGATGAGCAAAGAGTACAAAATAGGCATCATTCGACTTGCAGAAAGGATATTATCAAAATTATGGAAACAAGAAAGCTGATTCTGGAAGTTTTGTGACTGCAACAGTTTGCATTCCCAAGAAACATAGGTAGAATTAACACAGACTATGTACAAGAACCCAATTACACAAGAAATTACAGTTTTTGGATGAACAGAGGCTTTATCAATGGGAGTGAGTGTATATCAGGATGCAGCTCTAAACCCACTACTATTCATACTGGTAATGGATTACATTAGCAAGAAGGTCAAATGGGACAGATCAACAAAATTGCTGTATGTAAATGATGTGTCAAGACAAGAAGCCATTGGACATGAACTTCAGTGAATGATAGGGGAATGGAATGCAAAACTGAAGGCATATGGAAAGAACGTGTATTCAGACAACACAGCTATCATAGCAATAAATGGGAGAAATCAGACAAAGCTGAAATCTAAGATAGAAGGGAAACTAGTGGATCAGGATTACAGCTTTAAGTATTTAAGAGGAGGGGTTGAGCAAAAGAGAAGTCTGAATGAGGAGATCAAAGCCGGAATCAGAAGGGCCACAGCAAACTGTCACTGAGTATTAGGGTAGTGTGGGACAGATGAATACCAACATATTTGAAAAGTAAAGTATAGAAATCAGTAGTTCAACTAACATGGGCAGTGAAGTCAGAGCAGCTAAGGAATCTTGAAGTGATAAAGACAAAGTAGAATGTACACTGGGGGACAGATAAAGGAATGAGGTCATCAGATCAGAAGCCAAAATAGCCCTAGTTGCAGAGAAGGTCAAGGTAAAGAGATGGTGGTTCAGTCACATGGGCAGAAAGCAGAAGATGATTTGGTGAAGAAGATTCAGGAGAGATAAGATGAAGGCAAGACTAATGATTACACTTATCCAAGAGAGGGATGGATTGTGAGAGATCTGTGATATTCAGACATTAGGGTGGAAGATGGGAGGAGAGTGGTACTATATCAAGTGAGGTGGTAACAGCTGATGTAACACTCCAGCCCCATGTACAAAAATGGGAAGGGGGAGATGATGATGATATGATGGCAATTACTTGGGCTGTGCCTAAAATTGCTCCACTGAGATCAGTACACTACCCCAACAAGCAAATAAACAAACAAACGGACATACATAGATAAATAAATAAATAATATATTGCTGTCATATTAACCATTTTCCATATGCCAGGAATTTGACTTTTTTCTAGGCACTGCTGGAAAAGAAATGATATGCAATCAATAATCTAATTCTTCATTTGGTAGAAAAATTGCTATTGAGTTCATTAGGACACATAGCAGAGTTCTTATTTATGTTACTTAATATCCTTTATAAGCCATTCATTTGAATTACAGGGCATTTGCTATTTCATATTCAAGAGACTGTTTGCTAAAATGCTGACTTTTTCAAACACTTCCTAACAGTCTTAAGAGAATAGGTCATCATAAATGGCATTCCCTCCCATGAGTTATATGATGTTTTTACAGAACCTCTCTGAGGCCATCTGAAAGTCTTTCTCCATGGTCTTGTCAAACCCCTGTCATAACCTTACATTACCTTCTGCAACTGCAGCATTTGTTGACTTCTTGTTTTGTTGATTGCTATCAATTAGGTCATGAAACATAGCTCCCTCCTCCACAAGTGACATTGCATGGAAGACCTTTTTCACTGGTTTGAGAGCTTCCGTCACCATTAACATTCACAAGTTGTTCCAGTGGTTACGACCACAAAATACCAAAACATATTCAGCCTCAAATCCTTGGCGCTGTCTCAGCTAGTGAGGACCTGACAGGATCCATCTGGACTCTACATCCTTCACATCTCCTGTTATACAGATGAGCTCACCTTGCATAGAATCATCTGCTAAGTATTCCCCAGACAGGAATATGTTCATTGCATGCTTAAGATACCTCAGCCTGACAGCTATCTCTCCAGCCATCTGATCCAACTCATGACCAAAGGGTATCATTTTCATTGCTCAACATTTGTCTTGTTCTGCTGTCTAGAAAATATATTATCTGGTTTGACGACATGATTACAAAGTCATTCATCAACCTTTGACTCAAGGTGCTGTGAAATATACTCCTTGTGTTTGAACAACTTGTTTATTAGGCATGGACAAGGAGTAGAGCAGAAGTCCAGTAATTCCCAAACAGCTTCAGAACAGGTAGACATTCCCCTTAATCATGGACCTCCAGGTATTTCCGTCACTTGCCATGTGAGTGCCAACATTCTGCCAAGGAGAAGTACAAAATGATAAGGTGGTACCTTCCAGACACAATACCCATGTCTGCTGCATTATGTTGACTGGCTGTTAGGCGTATTTGTATAAAGAAAAGAGCAAGAGTCTTCCTTTCTGCAACTTGTAGTCCGAATGAAACGATCCTCTCATCTACTGGCACATTATCCAACTACACAGTACCCTGCCAGGAACTTTTGAATATTCACACACTCGCAAAGAGCTTCTCACCAGGTGCAGCTACAGAGAAGACTAGAGATCACCCCAAATCAAGAAGCCTGTTTCCTTATGCAAAGGTGTCTACAAAAGGAAGACCAACTTATATTTCCACTCCCTTTACTCTGTCTCTTTCCCCAATTTTGAGGCATCACAAAGTCCAAACAGGCAGCTTCTTTTGTCAGGGTTTAGCTCTTCCTAACCTCACCTGCTTCTTTCTGGAAGTTGATTGACATTGGACCCGACATTCATCCTATACCTTGGGGCTGGTGTGCCCACATGGCAGTATCATGCAGCATTTCCTGGCTGATTCCAGTGCAGGAAGGCTTGCCCCCACCCCCACCCCCCCCCCCGCAAAACTGGAAAAACTTGTGCTGTGGACATATAAATCCTAAGGTAACTTCAGCACAAATCCCTGAGAGTCTGATGTCACCTCCTGATAGTTCAAATAAGTGCAAATGTGGATGTCGAGGTGATGATTTTCGACATTCTGTTAAAGTGCATTGTCAAATTCAAAATGTCAGATATATCGATTAAATAGATTTTGTTTTTTAAGAGTCAACATTTTGATAGTAAATCATTGCAGTTAGCACTATGAAACTGTACTGGCCTTCCTTTCCCATTTATTGCTGGTATTTTGTACAATCTAAGTTTCCATTAGCTTATTCTGTACTATTTAGTATGAGAATCCTTTGTATTTGTCCACCTCTCTATGGATAAAACACTTTGTGTCCAAGAATAAGTTGGGGATTTGTAACTTTTCTTGTCTCTTACTATCCCACTTTAGCTAAGACCTTTCACAAATATTCTTAATGAGAGTGCAGTCCCTAATCTTACGTTCTCTTTTCATTTCTTCCTTGAGGCAGAGCTGCCTCAGATCCTTTGTTCTGTTCAAAGTGAATTTGACCCGAGTGGTTTACTCTACTGTCTTCACGAGTCCTTTAGTTGGCAAAAGAAGACTGAGTGGCAAAAGCTTCCAGCCAGATGTAGAGAGCACAGCCCATTACTCCTTTGTCAGCATAATCAATCGAGAGGCCATAGCTCCCTGAAGTATATTACAACTATCTATGAAGTGTTTTGTTGACTGAAGGATCCTGCTAGCAGTATTTGCTCTCTGTTACTTTGTTGTCACAGTATATGCCATAATACCAGTTTAGCACGCTGCATTTTATTGTATCGTCTATTTTAGCATCCCAGACTGCACCTATATATACAGTAAAAAGAGAGTAGTATTCTAAATCAGCTGATTTAAATAAATAAATATCTTTTCTTAGCCATGTTCATTATGGTAATTTATGGTAATTTATCATACTTCCAGCCACCATCATACAACTTCGATTCTTTCACCTTACGTATCCTCACAACATCCATCTGTAGTACCTTGTTTCTTTTTTCCTTATGCAGTCACCCAAACTGCATGCAAAATTTCAATTGAAGAAGGGCCTATGAAGCAGGTACCAGGAGTCATTACTCTGGTGATAGAGTCCAGCATCCCAGTGGTTCTGGATGTTGTTTTTTTGCTCTGCTCCAGCTAGTTCATTAAAACAGAGATACCATAAAGCCTTTTGTTTTCTTACCTTTTTATGGGTCGAAACTGCTTCTTAGTTTGTATATAATTGCAGGGTAATTCACTCACCAGGTATGGAACCCTGCTCATAGCTTTCTCATGCCTCTGTCAATACAGTCCCTTTCATTTATCTACTTCCCTTGTTTCATATCATCCAGAAAAAAGGTGATCTTGATTGCTTTGCTTTTTTCTGATTTATGTAAAACCACATTGAAGACTATAGGTCCTGGGACTGAATCCTGCAGAATTCCACTATTCTCCATATTATTTTTCTACTATACTCCAAAATATACACATATACACCCCCCCACACACACACACACACACACACACACACACACACACACACACACACACACACACACACCCCCCCACACACACACATAAACACACACACAAGCAGACGCACACAGACTACAACTATACACCTGTGTTACTTGTACTGTTCTCCACCTTTCAACCCATGTGACCATTTTCTTTCCTAAGTCCAGTCACTAGTATATGACGTATAGAACAAGAAAATGTATTGCATACTAAAGCATTCTAAATGCATGCTAACACATCCGTGACATTCAGTATAAGGACCCGCCCCCTTATGGCATCTGTGCAGATGGTGCATCCTCATCAGATTCAAGGATTCCACAGCCCTGTGTATCCTAGACTCTATGACATTTCAGCATCTTATCGGACTATTGCAGGCTTATGACAACCACCTCCATCCTCAATTTTGAATGAAGTCTTCATTATTATGCTGCAGTGTATCAGGTAATTTATAACATTCCCTGATTGTCCTCTGAAATCGTGTACTGCCATGCAGGAATGCCTTGGTTTGGCAGGTATGGCAATGAACCTACAGCGACTGTATACCTACTTTCCTTTTCTTTTTTTTTTTCTCTGCCTATAACTCTAAATTTCCATTCTCACAGTTTTATAATCCACCTATGAGGAGTGCATTAAATCTGTACTGTTAAATTAAGTCTGTTTTATATATTTCTTAACAAAGTGATGCTTTACTAGTGCACTTTCTTCCCCATAATAATTCATTGTGTTTGGGATGAGCTTTATTTCTGTTTAAACTGTTCTTTAGAACAGTCTCCCACCAGGATACAAGTGCTCTTCAGCAATTACATTCTGCTTGCCGAGCACACTCAAGCAAATCTGCAGTCTGCGGCTACCACTCCACCCATACAGTATAAGAAGGAATCAGTACTGCAAACTAAACAAGGATATGCATTTTGAGCCTCAAGAGCAGGAGCACACTGAAGCAAATCTGCAGTCTGTGGCTACCACTCCACCCATACAGTATAAGAAGGAATCAGTACTGCAAACTAAACAAGGATATACATTTTGAGCCTCAAGAGCAGGAGCACACTCAAGCAAATCTGCAGTCTGCGGCTACCACTCCACCCACACAGTATAAGAAGGAATCAGTACTGCAAACTAAACAAGGATATACATTTTGAGCCTCAACAGCAGGAACACATTCAAGCAAATCTGCAGTCTGCGGCTACCACTCCACCCATACAGTATAAGAAGGAATCAGTACTGCAGACTTAACAAGGATATACATTTTGAGCCTCAAGAGCAGGAGCACACTCAAGCAAATCTGCAGTCTGTGGCTACCACTCCACCCATACAGTATAAGAAGAAATCAGTACTGCAAACTTAACAAGGATATACATTTTGAGCCTCAAGAGCAGGGTCAGTCCACCCAGGCATTCTACTTGTATGTTTTATGAGAGTGAAGTTATTACATTAGCAGTATTTCTTAGCAGTTCTCAGCTTGCTAATAAAACTGACTGTTGTAGCCTTGTGTCCTCCCTACCCCACCCCGCTAGTACAGTAATCCTAACTGTCCAATAGACAGTATACATTTAATTCACATCCCTGTGATTAAATTAACCATCAAGCAGCCCTCTCAGTGCTTTCTGCCTTAGTTTGTATCACTTGGAGGCCCACCTGTTTATTTGCATCTCTGTACATTCCCCTTCATTGCTAATGTATCTCTCTACTCTAATCTGTGCACAAACTGGTTACTAATCAGCAAGTCAATCTGAAGGCACACTCCCAGCCTTAATAAACTTTGCTGTCTCTTCTCTCCTTCACTTTACAGGTAGTTTGAATTATTACTTACCCCCTCTGAGGCCTTCACTGATTTCCACTGATTGCCTCTTTGGTTTCTTTGCATTCCACCTGTTTTACACCCCTTGTGCTATCTTCCTCCCCCAGTACAAAGTCTATATTAGAATCCTGCTGAGCATGGAGCATCTTTAAATTTCTAGTCTCCCACCAGGACACAAGTGCTCTTCAGCAATTACATTCTGTTTGCCGGTAAGCCATTAGACCTCAGGAATTTGTTTAAAGTTTTCAGATTTGTAAAGTAATACTTACTTTTTTCTCTTGTCTAGGTTGGCTCTGCCCCGCTTCATTCGCCCACACTAACTCTTGGGCTCTCTTTGCTCCCCTGCCCTGCCCCCTATTCCCTACCATCCCCACTACCTCTACATTTATAGTAATCACAGCTACACCCACAGCTCACCCTCACATCACCTCCACCAATCACAGCTCCTCAAGTCATATCACATTATACCACACCAACCTGCTCCACACAAAATACTCCCAATCACTCTCATTCCTACTAGGCATTTTTTACATCACCCACACTACTTCCCCATCCACATATAGTGAACCCTATAATTACTATTCTGACCCCCCCACCTAGAAACAACTTAAACTTTATAACCATGACTATCACAAAACAAAGTCTAGTCTGTCTTCTCATAATTCTTTACAACACCACAAGTTATCACTCTAACAATATCCCTAAACTTAGTAGCACAACACTACATTATGCACTCTCGTATACAGACACCACACATTATAATAATATCTGCCCACAGTCAAGAACTGCATAACTGACCAATTCAGGACTAAATACATGTGCTCTCATTCCTATTCCAAAAAAAACACAATACTTTCTCACACTCCTCACCAAACTCCAACATCTGTATAACCATTTTAACTCCAGGCTCACCACAAGTGGGAATATCCACCCCAACCCAGGCCCAAATCCATCCTGTATAACACAAACTGCTCCAACACAAATGTCAGAACATAACACCCCCACTTTCTTCATCCCTGGGCAAATCAACAACAGCAGCAAAATCAACCATCTTTTAATGCTAAATATTAATATTAGAAGTATCAAAAATAAAATACCTGAACTCCAGGCCACAATAGCACACTACTCCCCAGACATAGTTGCTTTAACAGAAACCTGGCTAAATAAAAACATAGCTAACTCAGAAGTTCTCCCTACCGGCTACAATATCATTAGACAAGACAGACCACTTTGTAAAGGGGGTGGAACTGCCTTACTGTACAAGTCCAACTTAACTGTCCGTCAATTACCAAACTCCTACCCTCCCCCAATAATTGGGACATACTTACCTCACATCTTCAACTTCACCCTAAAAAGGTCATCACCACAATTGTGATCTATATTCCACCTGGTAATACACCTGCTAGCCTTGAAGGCTTCTTATCCTGGTGTTCTTCCACATACTCACAAGAAACCCTTATTCTGGGGGACTTCAGCCTAGATTGCTTCACCTGTATATCAGAACCACCAAGTAATCTAATAAATCTCCATGGCTACCAGCAGCTAGTCCAAATTCCAACTAGATGTGATAAAAAACCTAAAAGGGAATCCATCCTTGACAGGGTCCTTACAAACAACCCCACATTGTACCCTCACACAGGCAGTCTCCCAGACACCTTAAGTGACCAAAACATAATATACTTTATACGTAGTAGAACAAGCATATGCAAAACCACTAACTATATATCCACTAGAAACACAAAAAAATTCTCTCCTGAGGTCCTCAACATTTTACTCTGTAACTCTGACTGGACCACCCAAAAACCCTCTCACTTGACCAGGCTGTAGCATATTTTAACAAAATATTTCTACAACACCTAGATACTGTCGCTTCATTGTGCAAAATCAAGGTAAGGACCTCTACAAGCCCATGGCTCAATAAAGAAACCAAACAAATCCTCAAGTCCAGAGACACTGCCTGGCTTTACTATAAAAAAAAAACAAAGAAACACAAAGCCTAAGTACCAAGAACTGCGCAACCGTGCAAAAAAATGCATTAGGATGGACAAAAAAATCCTACTACACAACATTACAAACTAAATACGAACACAACCTGCAAAAATTTTGGAAAAATGTAAACCAGCTACTAAAATCAACCCAAAAGGCTACCGCCAAACCAACCACTCCTGACACTAAAGTTCCAATCGAAACACAATTCAACTCCCACTTTTGGAACTCAATTCTATCCTTAGTATCACAGGACAGTTCATTCCTCACTATCCCCCCCAACATAAATATTACTAATACAAGCTTTACCCTCAAAACAGTTTCCACCACTTCAATCAAAAGCATGCTCTCCAAACTAAAAACCTCATTAACAGCAGCCGACCTACTCCCCAGCTATTTCTTGAAACTCACAGCAGATGCTATTGCTATCCCAGTCTCCACTCTCATAAACAGATCAGTTGTTGAAAACTATGTGCTCAATCTCTGGAAAATATCTTATGTTACACCCATACATAAAGAAGGGACCTCCACTGAACTTAATAACTACAGACCCATTGCTTTACTCTCCCCCCTGGCCAAAATCCTAGAAAAATGCATCCATACCCAGATGCTAAACTATGTCCTAGACAGCAACTTCCTGTCACCTACTCAGCATGGCTTCACACCTGCCCATAGTACCACTACAGCCCTCCTTTGCTTCCCAGACACAGTAAACCATCTCAAAAATGAAGGCCTACAAGTGCCAACTCTTTTATGGATATGTCCAAAGTATTTGACACAGTCTCACACCAAATCCTACTAAACAAAATAAACCAATATCATCTATCAAATTCCACTCTTACCTTGTTCCAAAGCTTCTTAACTGACAGGTACCAAGTTGTGAAATGGGAAAATTCTCTCTCTCTCTCCTCAGCTGCCCATAACTATAGGAGTCCCACAGGGTTGTATCTTAGGACCACTATTATTCACAGTCTTCACAAATGACATCCATACCTCCACACAGCATGCATCTATAATTCAGTATGCAGATGACACTACCTTAATCTGTGCTGCACAAAGCATTCCCACCCTCCTGCAAACAACTCAATTAGCATTCTCTGACACTGAAAACTACCTTACCAAAGCCCAACTTATCCTCAATACAAAGAAAACTCAGCTTATGGTTATAACCAGTTCTAACAAAAACACTAACAGTCAATTCACTATCTACTCCACAAATGCTACTCCAATTGCTCCACTGGCACTGGCTAAGCTATTGGGAATAACCATAGACTCCCACCTAAAATTTGATAGTCATCTCTACTTAACTATTAAAAAAGTACATGCCAAACTGGGGTCACTCTAACGTATCAAACCATTTCTTACCAACAACACAAGATCAGCCATTGCTCGCTCCAGGCTTCTATCCACCCTACTCTATGCATCTCCCATTCTGACTAATCTCAACAAAACTGAACTAAGCAAAATGGAAGCCTGTTATAACAGAATTGCCTGCTTTGCTGCAAATTGCTCATATAGAACTCATCACTGTACTGCTTTGAGACAGCTCCACTGGCTTGACCTGCCCAACCTCCTAACCTACAATCAGCTTTGCCTCTGTCATTCTATCTATTACCTCCCCAATAAGTGTCCTGCCCTCAAAAACCTAGTACAACATCACTCAGCCAAAAGGCCTCTTAGATCATCAAGCAAACTACTACTAGAAGTCACCAACAGCCACAATAGCTTTGGAGTTGCACTATATAGTAGTTCAGTGGCTAAAAAGTGGAACTCTGTCCCTACTAGCATTCAAAACACATCATCCAAAGCCTCCTTTAAAGACCTCATCAGGCAACATCTCACGCAAAGTTGGCAGTGCCATGATTACTCCCCAGGCTAGAGAAAGTGGATAACATATACATACTAAATCTAGAGCACTTGATAATAGTTTTCAATCTTACTCACAAACACTGGCTAATCTACAATGTATGTACTGTACCTGCGTACTATGTATGTATTCTACCTATGTTCCAAATTTCAGCTGTACACCACAAATCTATTAATTACCTTTATTTTTAAAATTAATATTTTTTTGTTTGTTCTCTCCACTGTAACTGTTTATGTGCCGCATACCACTGTAAAAACATGTCTCTTGTAATTTGTGTGTATACTGATCATGTCTAAATAACTAAATGTGTCTGTAATTTTTCTTTGTGGAGCATTTCTCCCCGGGCCTCTGCTGAAAAAGGGCCTTTTCGGCTCAGTCAGACACCCCCGGTTAACAAATGTAAAATAAAATAAAAATAAATAAATTTAGTGCATCCACTTGATTTCTTTTTGTTTTTAATTCTCAAGATGAACTTTACATGTTGTGTATGTATTTTTCTATAAACTGTACTGTATCAAATCTTCTTAATTTACATTTTCTTGATACTTGCATATATGGCAATAGACTGTGCCCAGCTGAAATGTCCTGCTTAACATAGATATATAGAGAGAGAAATAGACAGATGAATAGATATGCAAACAAGCTGCTAAATAAACTATATATAAACTGCATGCTTGCACATAATGACACAAGTTTGAAAATGTAAAAGTTACTCCAATTCATTTGCTCATCTCCTGTTTCCCATAATTTATATCATATGACTTATTGTCATTCTGTACAAAGCAGTGTGGTAATTCTCCAGAAAAAGGCAGGTTACATTTAAGTGCCACTTGCCGTTCTACATTTCTACTTGCCATTCTGTAGGATCTTACAGTTAGTCTGGTGGGGCATCTCCAGTAAGAACACTATAGTACATTACAGCATTGTTACTCCCTGAAACTAAAACATGTAGCAGGCTTGGAATGTTGCAGTGGTCTTTTTAGGCATTCTGTTACACTGTTGCAGCTATGTTGTTGTGTCTTTTGGCTTTTCCCGGTTAGGGGTAGCCACAGCAGAACTCCGGTGCTACAATATAATGACACATGCATAGCCAATGCACAGTCTTCCAGTCTTCACACATACAAAAAAGCCTGAGACGTGACAGTACAAAAACACTGAGAGATATGACAGTAAAAGTAAACATCTTTTTCCTCATTTATTTACCCTAATTCCAGAGTACACATTAAAAAGGAATGAAAATATATCCTGTCATTATCAAGGCGATTATTATCCTGTCTGGGTACATATGATGAGCTTCCTCTCTAAGTCAAAATGCAGCTTTGATTTCTCCTACTGTGGTACTGTTATATTATTACTCAACTATTATTCTAATAATTTTCAGACTATATTTGTTTTACATTTACTCCTTTTACTGTACACATTTTTTCTTTCTATAATGTCAGTATTTTGTGTTATATTATTATTTATTAGAATAATCTTCACACTATATTTGTTTTACATTTACTACTCCAAAAAAATGACAATACTTTCTCACACTCCTCACCAAACTCCAACATCTGTATAATCATTTTAACTCCAGACTCACCATAAGTGGGGATATCCACCCCAACCCAGGCCCAAATCCATCCTGTCCAACACAAACTGCTCCAAAACAAATGTCAGAACGTAACACCCCCACTTTCTTCATCCCTGGGCAAATCAACAACAGCAGCAAAATCAACCATCTTTTAATACTAAATATTAATATTAGAAGTATCAAAAATAAAATACCTGAACTCCAGGCCACAATAGCACACTACTCCCCAGACATAGCTGCTTTAACAGAAACCTGGCTAAATAAAAACATAACTAACTCAGAATTCTCCCTACTGGCTACAATATCATTAGACAAGACAGACCACTTCGTAAAGGGGGTGGAACTGCCTTACTGAAAAAGTCCAACTTAACTGTCCGTCAATTACCAAACTCCTACCCCTCCCCCAATAATTGGGACATACTTATCTCACAACTTCAACTTCACCCTAAAAAGGTCATCACCACAATTGTGATCTATATTCCACCTGGTAATACACCTGCAATCCTTGAAGACTTCTTATCCTGGTGTTCTTCCACATACTCACAAGAAACCCTTATTCTGGGGGACTTCAACCTAGATTGGTTCCCTGTATATCAGAACCACCAAGTAATCTAATAAATCTTCATGGCTACCAGCAGCTAGTCCAAATTCCAACTAGATGTGATAAAAAATCTAAAAGGGAATCCATCCTTGACTGGGTCCTAACAAACAACCCCACATTGTTCCCTCACACAGGCAGTCTCCCAGACACCTTAAGTGACCACAACATAATATACTTTATACATAGTAGAACAAGCATATGCAAAACCATTAACTATATATCCACTAGAAAAACAAAAAAATTCTCTCCTGAGGTCCTCAACACTTTACTCTGTAACTGTGACTGGACCACACAAAAACCCTCTCACTTGACCAGACTTTAGCATATTTCAACAAAATATTTCTACAACACCTAGATACTGTCACTCCATTATGCAAAATCAATGTTAGAACCTCTACAATCCCCTGACTCAGTAAAGAAACCAAACAAATCCTCAAGTCCCCAGAGACACTGCCTGGCTTTACTATCAAAAAAACAAAGAAACACAAAGCCTAACTAAGTACCAAGAACTGTGCAACCGTGCAAAAAAATGCATTAGGCTGGACAAAAAAAATCCTACTACACAACATTACAAACTAAATACCAACACAACCCGCAACAATTTTGGAAAAATGTAAACCAGCTACTAAAATCCACCCAAAAGGTTACCCCCAAACCAACCACTCCTGACACTAAAGTTCCCATCGAAACACAATTCAGCTCCCACTTTTTGAACTCAATTCTATCCTTAGTATCACAGGACAGTTCCTTCCTCACTTCCCCCCCCCCAACACAAATAACACTAATACAAGCTTTACCCTCAAAACAGTTTCCACCACTTCAATCAAAAGCATGCTCTCCAAACTAAAAACCTCATCAACAGCAGCCGACCTACTCCCCAGCTATTTCTTGAAACTCACAACAGATGCTATTGCTATCCCATTCTCCACTCTCATAAACAGATCAATTGTTGAAAACTATGTGCCCAAACTCTGGAAAATATCCTATGTTACACCCATACATAAAGGCTGGACCTCCACTGAACTTAATAACTACAGACCCATTGCTTTACTCTACCCCCTGGCCAAAATCCTAGAAAACTGCATCCATACCCAGATGCTAAACTATCTCCTAGACAGCAACATCCTGTCACCTACTAAGCATGGCTTCAGATCTACCCATTGTACCACTACAGCCCTCCTTTGCTTCACAGACACAGTAAACAATCTCAAAAATGAAGGCCTACAAGTGTCAACTCTTTTTTGGATATGTCCAAAGCATTTGACACAGTCTCACACCAAATCCTGCTAAACAAACTAAAACCAATATCATCTATCAAATTCCACTCTTAACCTGGTTTCAAAGCTACTTAACTGACAGGTACCAAGCTGTGAAATGGGAAAATTCTCTCTCTCCTCAGCTGCACATAACTATAAGAGTCCCACATGGTTCTTTCTGAGGACCACTACTATTCACAGTCCTCACAAATGACCTCCATGCCTCCACACAGCATGCCTCTATAATTCAGTATGCAGATGACACTACCTTAACCTGTGCTGCACAAAACATTCCCACCCTCCTGCAAACAACTCAGTTAGCATTCTCTGACGTTGAAAACTACCTTACCAAAGCCCAACTTATCCTCAATCCAAAGAAAACTCAGCTTATGAGTAACAGTCAATTCACTATCTACTCCACAAATGCTACTCCAATTGCTCCAGTGGCACAGGCTAAGCTATTGGGAATAACCATAGACTCCCACCTAAATTTGATAGTCATCTCAACTTAACTATTAAAAAAGTACATGCCAAACTGGGGTCACTCTGCCGTATCAAACCATTTCTTACCAACAACACAAGATCAGCCATTGCTCACTCCCAGCTTCTATCCACCCTACTCTCTGCATCTCCCATTCTGACTAATCTCAACAAAACTGAACTAAGCAAAATGGAAGCCTGTTATAACAGAATTGCCCGCTTTGCTGCAAATTGCTCATATAGAACTCATCACTGTACTGCTTGGAGACAGCTCCACTGGCTTGAACTGCCCAACCTCCTAACCTACAATCAGCTTTGCCTCTGTCATTCTATCTCTTACCTCCCCAATAAGTGTCCTGCCCTCAAAAACCTACAACAACACTCAGCCAAAAGGTTTCTTAGATCATCAAGCAAACTACTACTAGAAGTCACCAACAGCTACAATAGCTTTGGATATGCACTATATAGTAGTTCAGTGGCTAAAAAATGGAACTTTGTCCCTACTAGCATTCAAAACATATCATCCAAAGCCTCCTTTAAAGACCTCATCAGGCAACATCTCAAGCAAAGTTGGCAGTGCCATGATTACTCCCCAGGCTAGTGAAAGTGGATAACATATACATACTAAATCTAAAGCACTTGATAATAGTTTTCAATCTTACTCACAAACACTGGCTAATCTACAATATTTTTTTGTTTGTTCTCTCCACTGTAACTGTTTATGTGCCGCATACCACTGTAAAAACATGTCACTTGTAATTTGTGTGTATACTGATCATGTCTAAATAACTAAATGTGTCTGTAATTTTTCTTTGTGGGGCTTTTCTCCCCGGGCGTGTGCTGAAAAAGGGCCTTTTCGGCTCATTCAGACACCCCCGGTTAACAAATGTAAAATAAAATAAAAATAAATAAATTTAGCGCATCCACTGGATTTGTTTTTGTTTTTAATTCTCAAGATGAACTTTACATGTTGTGTATGTATTTTTCTATAAACTGTACTGTATCAAATCTTCTTAATTTACATTTTCTTGATAATTGCATATATGGCAATAGACTCTGCCCAGCTGAAATGTCCTGCTTAACATAGATAGAGAGAAATAGACAGATGAATAGATATGCAAACAAGCTGATAAATAAACTATATATAAACTGCATCCTTGTACATAATGACACAATTTTTAAAATGTAAAAGTTACTCCAGTTCATTTGCTCATCTGCTATTTCCCATAATTTATATCATATGACTTATTATCATCTTGTACAAAGCAGTGTGGTAATTCTCCAGAAAAAGGCAGGTTACATTTAAGTGCCACTTGCCGTTTTACATTTCTACTTGTCATTCTGTAGGATCTTACAGTTAGTCTGGTGGGGCAACTCCAGTAAGAACACTATAGTACATTACAGCATTGTTACTCCCTGAAACTAAAACATGTAGCAGGCTTGGAATGATTTCCACCACATCAATCAAAAGCATGCTGTCCAAACTAAAACCTCCTCAACAGCAGCCAACCTACTCCCCAGCTATTTCTTGAAACTCACAGCAGATGCTATTGCTATCCCAGTCTCCACTCTCATAAACAGATCAATTGTTGAAAACTATGTGCTCAACCTCTGGAAAATATCCTATGTTACACCCATACATAAAGAAGGGACCTCCACTGAACTTAATAACTACAGACCCATTGCTTTACTCTCCCCCCTGGCCAAAATCCTAGAAAAATGCATCCATACCCAGATGCTAAACTATCTCCTAAACAGCAACATCCTGTCACCTACTCAGCATGGTTTCAGACCTGCCCATAGTACCACTACAGCCCTCCTTTGCTTCCCAGACACAGTAAACTGTCTCAAAAATGAAGGCCTACAAGTGGCAACTCTTTTTTTGGATATGTCCAAAGTATTTGACACAGTCTCACACCAAATCCTACTAAACAAACTAAAGCAATATCATCTATCAAATTCCACTCTTACCTTGTTCCAAAGCTACTTAACTGACAGGTACCAAGCTGTGAAATGCGAAAATTCTCTCTCTCTCTCCTCAGCTGCCCATAACTATAGAAGTCCCACAGGGTTCAATCTTAGGACCACTACTATTCACAGTCTTCACAAATGACATCCATACCTCCACACAGCATGCATCTATATTTCAGTATGCAGATGACACTATCTTAATCTGTGCTGCACAAAGCATTCCCACCCTCCTGCAAACAACTCAGTTAGCATTCTCTGACATTGAAAACTACCTTACCAAAGCCCAACTTATCCTCAATCCAAAGAAAACTCAGCTTATGATTATAACCAGTTCTAACAAAAACACTAACAGTCAATTCACTATCTACTCCACAAATGCTACTCCAATTGCTCCACTGGCACAGGCTAAGCTATTGGGAATAACCATAGACTCCCACCTAAAATTTGATAGTCATCTCAACTTAACTATTAAAAAAGTACATGCCAAACTGGGGTCACTCTAACGTATCAAACCATTTCTTACCAACAACACAAGATCAGCCATTGCTCGCTCCCAGCTCCTATCCACCCTACTCTATGCATCTCCCATTCTGACTAATCTCAACAAAACTGAACTAAGCAAAATAGAAGCCTGTTATAACAGAATTGCCCGCTTTGCTGCAAATTGCTCATACAGAACTCATCACTGCACTGCTTTGAGACAGCTCCACTGGCTTGAACTGTCCAACCTCCTAACCTACAATCAGCTTTGCCTCTGTCATTCTATCTATTACCTCCACAATAAGTGTCCTGCCCTCAAAAACCTAGTACAACATCCCTCAGCTAAAAGGTTTCGTAGAACATCAAGCAAACTACTACTAGAAGTCACCAACTGCTACAATTGCTTTAGAGATGCATAATATAGTAGTTCATTGGCTAAAAAATGGAACTCTGTCCCTACTAGCATTCAAAACACATCATCCAAAGCCTCCTTTAAAGACCTCATCAGGCAACATCTCAAGCAAAGTTGGCAGTACCATGATTACTCCCCAGGCTAGTGAAAGTGGATAACATATACATACTAAATGTAGAGCACTTGATAATAGTTCTCAATCTTACTCACACACACTGGCTAATCTACAATGTAATACTTCAGAAATGTAAGCGTTATTCTTATTCTTATTCTTAGGGCTAGGTGATGACATTGAACTACCCTAAGTGTCCCTGTGAAAACTCTCTTCATGGTTTTAAAGGAAAAAAAATCATGTAACCCTGTCATAGTCTATCATCTACTAGTAAAACGATGCAAGTCTAGGAGGGAATGAGATAAATAACTAGAAAGCATTTCTAATCTATACTCCAGTCACTATCCAAATGTTATGTGGAAATTAAAGACAGTGGCAGGAATACTCCTCACTGTCACAAGGTAAGTAGAGTACACTTTTCTTAATCAAGCAGTCCATGTCTATTTTATACTGTCTGCAATATGCCAATTTAAGCATTTGTAGAAGGCAAATGAATGTCTTCTAAATAGATAAACTGTGTTTTATAGGTTAATAGGTTAATAGGTTTGATTGACAAGTTTATGACCTACTGGTCTTCAAGAAGCTTGATTGCTGTAAACACAAACTGATATTTTATACTTCCCATTTAGATGCTAAGATTATCTCAAAGGAAGATAATGACTTCTTGTGATAGCAAGGGGAAGTGTATTCCATTTAACTGTAAGACATTGTATAATTTATCTGTCTTATTATTTATTGTATTGATATTTAATTTTAATAATGGCTTCTGTCATCTGTTATTACCTCCCACAGAGCTCCATTCCAGCTAAAATTCAGCTGAAGATTAATTATATTCTCTGCACATGACCTGCCTTTTTAGTACTTGATAAAAACAAATCGCAAAAGTACTATAAGTTTAATTTATTTTGCCTGCTTGATTGATAATTTTTCATTAAGACGTTAAACAAATATTGTACTATTATGGAAAAAGTAGAAAACAAAAGCTAAGCAGAATTCATGAATTCTTTACTGGTAGGTGTCGTATACTGTGAAAAACTGTTTAAATTTATTGGCTAAGTAACATGGCAGATGGATACTATGAAAGACATTCCATACAAGCTTAGACTTCCAACAAAAGATTCACTATGAATTAAATGTATATATTGCTACTTCTAAAATGGTTTATATACTATATTATATTATTTATAGTTTGTGACTATAACAAATTAAATACCATCATAGGCATTCTTATATAAGATTACAAACCACGTGCAGTATCAAGACTTTATGTTCTTTTATACATATGTATGTAATGGGCGACTTTAATACTGATTGGCTCCTTTGTTCCTGTCCAAACCCTACATCCTATGTAAACCTTTATGCCTTCATCCAACTCATCACGACTCCCACTAGGACTGATAAAACTTCTAAGCATCAATCCATCCTCGATTGGATTTTGCTTAGCAACCTCAATCTCTCATCCCACTCAGGCTGTTTCCTTGACTGCCTTAGTGACCACAGCCCAACCTTTTTCCTAATAAACCCCATTCATCAAAACTGCCAGTCCTCCATCCGTCTAATCAGAAACAAAAAAAACTTTGATCCAAACAGGTTTATCTCTGCTGTAAAAAGATGCAATTGGGAACCTGTGAAGCACCTACCTCTAGAAGAAGCCATTCTCTCCTTTAACTCCACACTTCTAAACATACTCAACTATCATGCCCCCTAGAACCATTAGAGTGAAATAAAAATACACACCCTGGCTAAGTAAAGAATCCAGATCACTACTCAGAACCAGAGATAACGTCTGGCAACAATATTGTAAAACCAAATCCCATATAACTCAACAAGCCTTCCTAGAACTCTGAAATAAAGCAAAAAAAAAACTAGTAAAATTAGACAAAAGCAACTACTATTACAACATGCAGAATAAACATCAAAATAACCCACAAAGATGCTGGGCAGCAGTTAACAGTATATTGCATCCTGGAAAAACAACCACTCACACCTCAGCAACAGCAAACAACTCCATGAACTTAGCCAATTAATTTAATCACAGAATCAATTCAACAACTTTCAGTGACCCAGACCAGCTCCAACCACACCCCTTCTACCCCAAACTGCAACAGTTTATACCCTCTCAAAAGCAACAACCAGTTTACACTAAACTCAGTCTCCACTAACACTATCAAAAAACTGCTAAATAAACTTAAGCTCACTACCTTAGCTGCCGACAGTCTCCCTGCTGACTTCCTGCAAATTGCAGCAGTAGCAATCACATAACCTGTATCCATACTTAAAAACAGCTCATTATCTGAAGCTTATGTCCCCACCATCTGGAAAATCCCCCACATCTTACCCTTACACAAAGGAGGTAACTCCACCAAACTAACAAACTATCATCCAATTGCAATTCTATCCCCTCTCAAAAATTCTGGAAAGGGTCATACACACCCAAGTTATCTACTTCCACACAAGGTCCTATCTAATACACAACATAGTTTTTGCCCCTCTGACAGCCCCACCACAGCCCTACTGTCCTCACTAATGCAGTTAACCAGCATAGAAACAATGGTCAACTTATATCAGCCATGTTTCTGAACCTGTCCAAGGCCTTTGACATGATCAACCACTCCAAACTCTTATATGTCCTCTCCTCCCTTAGCGTCAGTCACCCCACTATCATCTGGTTCCAAAGTTACCTACCAGAATGTCAACAGGTTGTCCACTGGCAACAAAATCTTTCACTCCTTCTCCCTCTCACCTTAGGGGTTCCTCAAGGCTCCATCCTATGTCCTCTTCTTTTTTCTATTTATACCAACCAGCTCCACTCAGCTACACCCAAGGCCTCAGTGGTTCAGTACACTGATGACACTACCCTGATTTGCTCAGCTTCCTCCCTTGAAGATCTCCATACCATTACTCAAGGTTATTTTTTATCTGCTGAAACCTGGTTCACTAGCTCCCAACTTATCCTAAATCCCAACAAAACAAAATGTTTCTTCTACCCAACCAGATACACCTCCCCATTCACAACCTTCAGTATCCTCTCTGAAAATAAAACTACTATTACTCCAACAAACCATACCAAATGACTAGGAGTGAAAATTGACAATAACCTGAAATGTGGTATTCATATTGCCCAATCCATTAAAAATTTTCACAAAAAACTAGGTCTCCAATATAGAAACAACAGATTTCTGACAAATAACACAAAAGCCACCATTGCTAGAACCCACCTTCTCTCACCTCTCCTGTATGCCTCCCCAATCTTAACCATCCCCTACAAGACAGACTGAGCCAGATTCAAAGCCTGTTACAATAAAATCTCCAAGTTTGCCATTAATGCCTCATACAAGTCACATCACACTCATAACTTAAGCAGCTCAAGTGGCTCAAACTCCCTCAACTTATTCTCTTTAACCAGCTTACCTTCACCCACAAAATACTCTTACCAATCAAAAAAAAAAATCCCTGAGCTCAAAGATATCATTCAGCCATATTCCTCCTCAAGACTCCTTCACTCCAGCAGCAAACTACTTCTACACACTGCCAAAGCTAACAATTCAGCATGTGAATCACTTTTTTCCAACTACATCTCCAAACAATGGAATAATCTAACTAACTCCTCAACACTTTAATTTAAAAAACTTATAAAAACGTACCTTATTAACACCTGGCTCTGCACCTGCAACTCCCCTAGATAACCTATTCCTCCTTTCCACTCTGTTATCATTACTCTTACTCTACTAGCATGATTTACCACTAGTGGTAGCTTCACTTTAACTGTACATAATCATTTGGATATATCCACTAAATGTAAACAACCAATTTTATGTAAATTACTGTTGCTCTACTTATTGTGTCTGAAACCACTATCTTGTATGTATTTGCTTCTCTCTTGGCTGTATTTGTTTCTCTATTTATGTATTTGTTACTCTTGGAGCTTTTCTCCCAGGGTCTCCGCTGAAAAAGGACCTGTGTCCAGTTGGACTTTCCTGGTAAACAAAATGTATGACATAAATATAAATACATAAACATATGTAAAATAAATAAACAAATGTATTTATGTATGTATGCATGGATGGATTTATTTGTAGCATTTTACACAGAGCAAACTCACTATCTTCTTTTAAACATAACCCTTACAACTGGAAAGGTAGTCACACATTACTCCACGATTGATTGATATGGCCCTCCTGGACAAAGGTGGTGGCATAATGGTGGGTACTGGCAAAGCATAAGGCTTACCGGCAATGGAATAAATATGAAATCTACGATATCCGCCCTGATACCCTCTTGTTTAAATCTGACTTGTCCAGATATTGGAATGATCAATTAGTATATGAGAATTTGTTTACTGACTTGGGGTTACCATTTTTTCATCATTCCTTTTCCTGACAATTAAGCCACAGCTCCTTCGGAACAAAAATGTACTCTTTACCTCAGGATGGTTACATCCATTTTAGCAAGCCATGCCCAGAGTTTTTAAGAGTCATATACAGTGACTCCATGAGCAGCCTTAGATGATATGAAGACCTCGGCAAACTGATCCATTGCGCTCCTTACCCCTGTTATATATTATCTTGGCACATACCCCAGTGTTCAGTTATGGGTGGAGAGACAGGCCATGGTTCCATTATTATGGATACCATCGGACATAGTTCTAACACAGCCTGAGGCGCTGTCCACATCTACATTCAAGTCAAATCAAATCACAGCCATAAAAAGGGTTTGATTTCATTATGATGGCTAATCTGCCTTAAGATTAGAATTTGCTTTTTAATTCCAGATGTCATGACATTTTTAGAGCAATAAATAATTTCCCTTCATTGAAATAATTCAGTGACAAAAGGTAAAATTGACATTGTTTAGTTTTCATAATTTTTTCAGGTCACAAGATATATTATAATCCCAGCTCCACAGCATATATATTATGTATAGTACAGTGACAACACATAAATGTTTTGAGGATATCACAGTGTTTGCTAGAGAGAAAAATTTAAACATTTCACTATGCAATAAATGCAATACCACCTTAGAGACAAGGCACAGCGCAATGGACATTCGGCATGTATAGTCCTTGAAAAGTCACATCACTGGATTCCAAACAGTATCCTTTCACCAGACTAATCATTCCTATAACACCTAAAACCTCTGATATACCTTCTGTGAGTTCCTTCACAAATAATTCACATTGGCCTCCTAAATGAAAGGGAACTAAAGATTTCACAGCGTGACACTATGGATTATGTCCAAATAGTTTTTTTTTTTTTTTGATGAAAGATTTTTTTTTTTTTTTTTTTGCTATTCTACCTTTTTGGGATCATCTGCATCTGACTCTAGTCCCTTCATGCATCTTATTAGTCTGACATACCCAGGGTTGCCAAATATTTGGACAGTCTTCAAATTCATCCATTCACCACACCTCTCCAGATGACAACATTCTTTTTGGTTATGGACACTATGAATTCCCTGTGATTAAGAAAGAGGAGTCAAGAAATAGAAGGCTACTTTACTATTAAAGTAAGGTAGTTATTGTGCAAATTGTGATCCCTCTAGTTTCCCTGACATTTTGGCTAATACTGCACCAGCATGCAGGAATGTTACTGAGTGCTGCTAGGGACATGACAACATCCCCTGGGTTAGCCATGGAGTGCGGCCAGGGACATTACACATCCCCTGGGTTAGCTACAGAATGCTGCAAGGAACATGACAACATCCCCTGAGCTAGCCATGGAGTGCTGCCAGGGACATGACAATATCCCCTGTGTTAGCTATGGAAAGCTGCTAGGGACACGACAACATCCCCTGAGCTAGCTACAGAGTGCAGCTAGGGACATGACAACATCCCCTGGGTTAGCTACAGAGTGCTGCTAGGGACATGACAACATCCCCTGTGTTAGCTATGGAGTGCTGCTAGAGACATGGCAACATACCCTGGGTTAGCTACAGAATGCTGCTAGGAACATGACAGCATCCCCTGGGATAGCCACGGAGTGCTGCTAGGAACATGACAATATCCTCTGGGTTAGCTACAGAATGCTGTTAGGAACACGACAACATCTCCTGGGTTAGCTACAGAATGCTGCTAGGGACATGAAACATCCCCTGAGTTAGCACAGAGTGCTGCTAGGCACATGACAACATCCCCTGGGTTAGCCACGGAGTGCTGTTAGTGACAAGGCAACATCCCCTGGGTTAGCACAGAGTGCTGCTAGGGACATGACAACAGCCCTGGGTTAGCCATGGAGTGCTGCTAGGGACATGACAAAATCCCCTGGGTTAGCACAGAGTGCTGCTAGGGACATGAAAACATCCCCAGGGTTAGCTACAGAATTCTGCTAGGGACATGTAACATCCCCTGGGTTCACCTTGGAGTGCTGCTAGGGACATGACAACATACCCTGGGTTAGCCATGGAGTGCTGCTAGGGACATGACAACATCCCCTGAGTTAGCACAGAATGCTACTAGAGTCATGCGAATGCTGCTAGGGGCGTCACAACATCTCTTGGGCTAGCCACAGAGTGCTGTTAGGGACATGACAACATCCCCTGAGTTAGCTACAGAATGCTGCTAGGGAAATGACAACTTTCCCTGGGTTAGGCACAGAGTGCTGCTAGGGACATGACAACATCTCCCATGTTAGCTACAGAGTACTGCTAGGGACATGACAACATTCCTTGGGTTAGCTACAGAGTGCTGCTAGGGACATGACAACATCTCCCATGTTAGCTACAGAGTGCTGCTAGGGACATGACAACATCCCCTGGGTTATCTACAGAGTGCTGCTAGGGACATGACAACATCCCCGGGTTAGCCATGGAGTGCTGCTAGGAACATGACAACATCCCCAGGGTTAGCTAGAGAATGCTGCTAGGGACACGACAACACCCCCTGGGATAGATACCCAATGCTGTTAGGGACATGACTCCATTTCCTGGGTTAGCACAGAGTGCTACTAGGGACATGACAGCATCCCCTGTATTAGCCACGGAGTGCTGCTAGGGACATGATAACATCCCTGGGTTAGCTACGGAGTGCTGCTAGGGACATGACAACATACCCTGGGTTAGCCACGGAGTGCTGTTAGTGACAAGGCAACATCCCCTGGGTTAGCACAGAGTGCTGCTAGGGACATGACAACATCCCCTAGGTTAGCTACAGAATGCTGCTACGGACATGACAACATCCCCTGGGTTAGCCACGGAGTGCTGCTTGGGACATGACAGCATCCCCAGGGTTAGCTACAGAATGCTGCTAGAGACATGAAACATCCCCTGGGTTCGCCTTGGAGTGCTGCTAGGGACATGACAACATCCCCTGGGTTAGCCATGGAGTGCTGCTAGGGACATGACAACATCCCCTGAGTTAGCACAGAATGCTACTAGAGTCATGGCAACATCCCCTGGATTAGCTACGGAATGCTGCTAGAGGCATCACAACATCCCTTGGGCTAGCCACAGAGTGCTGTTAGGGACATGACAACATCCCCTGGGTTAGCTACAGAATGCTGCTAGGGAAATGACAACTTCCCCTGGGTTAGACACAGAGTGCTGCTAGGGACATGACAACATCTCCCATGTTAGCTACAGAGTGCTGCTAGGGACATGACAACATCCCTTGGGTTAGCTACAGAGTGCTGCTAGGGACATGACAACATCTCCCGTGTTAGCTACAGAGTGCTGCTAGGGACATGACAACATCCCCTGGGTTAGCTACAGAGTGCTGCTAGGGACATGACAACATCCCCGGGTTAGCCATGGAGTGCTGCTAGGAACATGACAACATCCCCAGGGTTAGCTGCAGAATGCTGCTAGGGACACAACAACACCCCCTGGGTTAGATACCCAATGGTGGTAGGGACATGACTCCATCCCCTGGGTTAGCTACAGAGTGCTACTAGGGACATGACAACATCCCCAGGTTAGCCATGGAGTGCTGCTAGGAACATGACAACATCCCCAGGGTTAGCTGCAGAATGCTGCTAGGGACACAACAACACCCCTGGGTTAGATACCCAATGCTGGTAGGGACATGACTCCATCCCCTGGGTTAGCTACGGAGTGCTGTTAGTGACAAGGCAACATCCCCTGGGTTAGCACAGAGTGCTGCTAGGGACATGACAACAGCCCTGGGTTTAGCCATGGAGTGCTGCTAGACACAAAAATCCCCCTGGGTGGGTTAACATAGCTATACTAGAGAGTCAGCACATCCCCCTGGATTATCTACGGAATGCTGCTAGAGGCATCACAACATCCCTTAGGCTAGCCACAGAGTGCTGTTAGGGACATGACAGCATCCCCTGGGTTAGCTACAGAATGCTGCTAGAAACATGAAACATCCCCTGGGTTCGCCTTGGAGTGCTGCTAGGGACATGACAACATCCCTGGGTTAGCCATGGAGTGCTGCTAGGGACATGACAACATCCCTGAGTTAGCACAGAATGCTACTAGAGTCATGGCAACATCCCTGGGGAATACTGCTAGAGGCATCACAACATCCCTTAGGCTAGCCACAGAGTGCTGCTAGGGACATGACAGCATCCCCAGGGTTAGCTTCAGAATGCTGCTAGTGTTGCTAGGGACATGACAACATCTCCCATGTTAGCTGCAGTGTGTTGCTAGGGACATGAAAACATCCCCTGTATTAGCCACGGAGTGCTGCTAGGGACATGATAACATCCCCTGGGTTAGCTATGTAGTGCTGCTAGGGACATGACAACATCCCCTGGGTTAGCCACGGAGTGCTGTTAGTGACAAGGCAACATCCCCTGGGTTAGCACAGAGTGCTGCTAGGGACATGACAACAGCCCTGGGTTTAGCCATGGAGTGCTGCTAGGGACATGACAAAATCCCCTGGGTTAACATAGAATGCTACTAGAGTCATGGCAACATCCCCTGGATTAGCTACGGAATGCTGCTAGAGGCATCACAACATCCCTTAGGCTAGCCACAGAGTGCTGTTAGGGACATGACAGCATCTCCTGGGTTAGCTACAGAATGCTGCTAGAGACATGAAACATCCCCTGGGTTCGCCTTGGAGTGCTGCTAGGGACATGACAACATCCCCTGGGTTAGCCATGGAGTGCTGCTAGGGACATGACAACATCCCCTGAGTTAGCACAGAATGCTACTAGAGTCATGGCAACATCCCCTGGATTAGCTACGGAATACTGCTAGAGGCATCACAACATCCCTTAGGCTAGCCACAGAGTGCTGCTAGGGACATGACAGCATCCCCAGGGTTAGCTTCAGAATGCTGCTAGGGAAATGACAACTTCCCCTGGGTTAGACACAGAGTGTTGCTAGGGACATGACAACATCTCCCATGTTAGCTGCAGAGAGTTGCTAGGGACATGAAAACATCCCTTGGGTTAGCTACAGAGTGCTGCTAGGGACATGACAACATCTCCCATGTTAGCTACAGAGTGCTGCTAGGGACATGACAACATCCCCTGGGTTAGCTACAGAGTGCTGCTAGGGACATGACAACATCCCCGGGTTAGCCATGGAGTGCTGCTAAGAACATGACAACATCCCCAGGGTTAGCTACAGAATGCTGCTAGGGACACAACAACACCCCCTGGGTTAGATACCCAATGCTGGTAGGGACATGACTCCATCTCCTGGGTTAGCACAGAGTACTACTAGAGACATGACAACCTCCCCTGTGTTAGGCACAGAGTGCTGCTAGGGACATGATAACATCCCCTGGGTTAGCTACGGAGTGCTGCTAGGGACATGACAACATCCCCTGGGTTAGCCACAAAGTGCTGTTAGTGACAAAGCAACATCCCCTGGGTTAGCTACAGAATACTGCCAGTGACATGTCAACATCCCCTGGGTTTGCTACAGAATGCTGCTAGGCACATGACAACATCCCCTGGGTTAGCCACGGAGTGCTGTTAGCACAGAGTGTTACTAGGGACATGACAGCAGCCCTGGGTAAGCCACTGAGTGCTGCTAGGGATATTACAAAATCCCCTGAGTTAGCAGAGAATGCTGCTAGGGACATGACAACATCCCCTAGGTTAGCTACAGAATGTTGCTAGGGACATGACAACATCCCCTGGGTTAGTCATGGAGTGCTGCTTGGGGCATGACAGCATCCCCAGGGTTAGCTACAGAATGCTGCTAGGGACATGACAAAATCCCCTGGATTAGCTACAGAATGCTGCTAGGGACATTACAACATACCTTAGGTTAGCTACAGAGTGCTGCTAGGGACATGACAACATCCCCTGGGTTAACCATGGAGTGCTGCTAGGGACATGACAACATCCCCTGGGTTAGCCATGGAGTGCTGCTAGGGACATGACAACATCCCCTGGGTTGGCATAGAATGCTGCTAGAGCAATGGCATCATCCTCTGGGTTAGCTACGGAATGCTGCTAGGGACATGACAACATCCCCTGGATTAGCACAGAGTGCTACTAGGGACATGACAATGTCCACTGGGTTAGCTACATAACACTCCTAGGGACATGACAATATTCCCTGGGTTAGCCATGGAGTACTGCTAGGGACATGACAACATCCCCTGGGATAGCTACAGAATACTGCTAGGGACATGACATCATCACCTGGTTTAGCTACAGAATGCTGCTAGGGGCATCACAACATCTCCTGGGCTAGCCACAGAGTACTGTTAGGGACATGACAACATCCCCTGTGTTAGCTACAGAATGCTGCTAGGGACATGACAATATCCCTTGGGTTAGCCACGGAGTGCTGTTAGTGACAAGGCATCATCCCCTGGTTAGCACAGAGTGCTGCTCGGGACATGACAACTTCCCCTGGGTTAGCCACGGAGTGCTGCTAGTGGCATGACAACATCTCCTGTGTTAGCTACAGAGTGCTGCTAGGGACATGACAACATCCCCTGGGTTAGCTAGAGAGTGCTGCTAGGGACATGACAACATCCACTAGGTTAGCTACAGAATACTGCTAGGGACATGTCAACATCCCCTGTGTTAGCCATGGAGTGCTGCTAGGGACATGACAAACATCCCCTGAGTTAGCTACGGAGTGCTGCTAGGGACATGACAACATCCGCTATTTTAGCAACAGAGTCTTGCTAGAGACATGACAACACGCCCAGGGTTAGCCACGGAGTGCTGCTAGGGACATGACAACATCCCCTGGGTTAGCTACTGAATGCTGCTAGGGACATGACAACATTCCCTGGGTTAGGTATGGAGTGCTGATAGGGACATGACAACATCCTCTGGGTTAGGTATGGAGTGCTGATAGGGACAGGACAACATCCCCTGGGTTAGCTATGGAGTGCTGCTAGGGACATGACAACATCCCCTGGGTTAGCTACTGAGTTCTGCAAGGGACATGACAACACCCCCTGGGTTAGCTACAGAGTGCTGCTAGAGACATGACAACACCACCTGGGTTAGCCACGGAGTGCTGCTAGGGACATGACAACATCCCCTGGGTTAGCCATGAAGTGTTGCTAGGGACATGACAACATTCCCTGGGTTAGCTACAGAATGCTGCTATGGACATGAGATCATCCCCTGGGTTAGCCACAGAGTGCTGCTAGAAACATCCCCTGGGTTAGCCACGGAGTCCTGCTAGGGACATGACAACATCCCCTGGGTTAGCTACAGAATGCTGCTAGGGACATGACAACATCCCCTGGGTTAGCACAGAGTGCTACTAGGGACATGACAATATCCCCTGGGTTAGCCATGTAGTGCTGCTTGGAACATGACTACTGTATAAAAATGGACTTGTATCTCTGTCCATAAAACTGATAAATCCCATAGTTGAAGAGACTTTCTTTGGTGGTATATAAACAGGTTAAACATGTCTCTCCAAAAGTTTTCATCAAACTGCACACAGACACACACACGCAAGCATGCACACACACACACACACACACACACACACACACACACACACACACACACACACACACACACACACACACACACACACACACACACACACACACACACACACACATGCATAAACACCACCAAATAAAATGGTTGCCTAGCTAATTTAGAGTATTAATCTGACTACTGAGTGATGAAACCTTGACTATAAGCCATATAATTTGCATCTGACAAGGATTTGACCACTGAAGCAACTTGCAGGGGGTAGAGAATAAGATGTCTGAGCCTGCTCACTATCTAGTAGGTAGGGCTGTGAACATGTGCCTCATGATGTGTGGTTTGCCTATAAATCCTTGGTGCAAACCAGATGTGAGATGAAGGCGTCAGTTTTAAGGTGAAGTAGCGTGACTTGAAAAGAAGAAAATCACATAGGTTCATAGTTAGGTACTAGGCTATTGGCCCTAGGGCCTATACAAGCCAAGCCAAAAAGGTACCCTGGCTTTTGCCACACAAGAAAATTATTTTCCTGTGCCCCTGTCAAGCAGATGCACAGAAGTGATCCCCGGGGTGAATATCCTATTATCCATCCAATCATCAAGATTTTTCTTGAAGAGTGTTAATGAGGAGCTCTGTTTGACATAGATAGGTAGTCTGTTCCAGAGTATGGGAATTCTCTGGGACAGAAATCTATCCCTCCCACATGTTCTGTTTATTGTGGTGACAAGGTTTAGGTCCCTAGAGCGTGTAGTTCAGAGGGATTGGGATTTCTTTGGAGCATGTCCAACAGCTCTGGGTTTGACATAGCTTTGTATGTTAGGCAGAGATCGCCTCTGAGTAGGCAATATGCGACGGAGTAAAGCTGGAGTTTTTTGAGACGGTCTACGTAAGGCATCTGTTTGAGGCCAGTAATCCTCTTTGTGAGGTATTTTTACGGCTTTTCCAGTTGTTGTAGATGTCTTGTGAGGTACATACCAAAAGGGGCATTGTACTCTATAATGGCTCTAATGAGTAATGAGTAGAGGGGAACAATGACCTCTTTTTTTCGGATGAGAAACCTTTTGTGATGAGGTGTGCCACGTAGAAGGATTTCCTGACGACTGTGGTGATGTGATTATCAAAGGAGAGACTGCTGTTCACCTGTGTCCTAAGGTATCTTATCACACTTTTGGTGTTAAGTAGACTACTGCCTATGTGGTAGTTCATGGGTAAAGAGTTTTTACCAAAGGGGATGACAATGCATTTTTTAGCATTGAGCTTGAGACCATGTCTTTGACACCAGGCATCTGTCTCAGTGAGGCCCTTTTGTAGGATGTCCACATCGTTAGGAGTTTCGATTATGGCTCCTAGTTTGCAGTCATCTGCCAATTTAGTTAGCCAAAGACCTTTTGTGTTAGCCTGTACTTCAGAGAAGTAGATACCAAACAGGAGAGGACCCAGGACTGAACCCTGTGGTACTCCACTTGTCACTGGTCTGAAGTCTGATTTGGAGTCTGCTACTTTCATGGTGTGGGTTCTGTCAGTAAGCCAGTTGGCAACCCATCTTGTGACAAAGGGATTTATACCTAGTTTCGTGAGTTTATCTATAATTCCAGAGTGGAGTATGGTGTTGAACGCCTTGGCGAGATCTAGATAGGCTGTGTGAACCACCTACCCTCATCTATGGCTTTGGTGACTACTTCAAAGAAGTCTATCAGGTTTAGGAGACATGATCTGCCTTTTACAAACCCAAACTGTGTGGAGTCCAGAGTTTGGAGATCTCCAATGTCTTTGTTTATGAGTTCCATGATGATACGTTCCATGGCCTTGCAGATGAGGCTCATCAGGCTAATGGGGCGGTAGTTCCCGGGGTCTGTTGTGGCCCCCCCTTTATGGAGTGATATAACTGTGGTGGTGCGCCATTCAATGGGCACAAAGCCTGAGGTGAGGTTATGATTGAACATGGTACTTAGGTGGGGTGCCAGTTCATTCTGTAGTTCATGTAGAAGGCAGCCTGGGATGTTGTCAGGTCCCATGGATGCTGTGTTCTTGGCTTTGGAGAGTGAGGTTTTTACCTGTGCAGCCATGATCACAGGAACTTTGCATTCTTCCGGTATAAAGATGGGCCCTTTAGGGGGTGAGAGGGGGGGTAAAGTTAGCACTGAACCCATCTGCCAGGATGTTGGCAATATCAGTTGGTTCTGTATATTTAGTGTCATTGTGCTATAACTCAGAGCAGATCTGAGTATTGCCATTGAGATTTTTGACATAGCTATAGAATGCTTTGTGGTTGTCTTTAGAATCAGTGGCAATTTTGTTTTCATACCTAGCTTTGGAGGATTTTATGAGGGATCTCAGCTACTTACTGAGGCTGACCAGGGAGTTCCACCAATCGTGGGATTTGACTCTTTTTTGCAACAGTTTCTTTCTTCTGTTGTAGAGTTTGTTTATGGCAGAAGACCACCAGATTGGCTTCCTTTTTTTGGAGGATAGCATCTTGGTTCTGTTAGGAATAGCATAATCCATGCACTCATGTAAGTGCTTATAAAGGGCATTTGTGTAGGATTCACCAGTCGTACCTCTATTGTCCATCTTCATGGGTGTCATGAAGTTTGCCATTTCTGTCTTAAGAAGCGTGAAGTTGGCTTTGGAGAAATCTTTTACAGTTGTTATCCTAATGGGGTTTGGGAGCGGGATGTGGATGTCTAGGGTGATTAGCTTGTGGTCGGATCTGACCAACGAGGAGCTGACCTCTGGTGTGAAACACCTGTCACCCATTTTGGTGATGACCAGGTCTAAGATATTGCTGCCCCTGGTGGGGGTGTGGATATGTTGATCCAAGGCATTGGAATTGATGATTTCCAGAAAACGTTGAGCAAAAGAGTTGGTACATGAGTAGTTTTCCCTGTTAATGGTAGGGTAGTTGAAATCACCCATTATTAGAGTGTTGGGTTGTACCTTAATAATTTCCAGTGTATCAAGAAAAGAGGAGTGGGAATCCTGGGGCATGGTGGGGGGGTCTGTAGCAAGCTATAATCTGGATTGCGGTTTTGCCCAGAGTTAGTTGAACATGGATAATCTCGGATGCATTATGTTGAACAGCTAGCTTGGAGGTGTGGATATCCTTAATGAATATGGACACGCCTCCACCTTTAGTGTTTCTGTCTGGGTTTGGTGGCCGAAAGGTGTGGTATGAATTATAGCCTGGTTATGCAAGGGTGCTCTCTGGAGCTTTGAACCAGGTCTCTGTCACTGCACAGATGTCAGTGTTCTCCATTTTAAGGAGTGCCTCGAGTGAGTGCATTTTGATGTTTAGTCTTCTAGCATTGAGTAACTTTACCCACAGATTTTGCTTGCTTGTACCTGTTATGGTGGTGAATTTGTCATTTGAACCTAGTCTAAAAAAGGCACTATAGGGGTGGCAAGAGCCTTTGCCAGTATCCGGAATCCCAAGGACGACAGGTGCAGGTCATCTCTGGCAAAGCAGCATGGTCTGTCGATCATGTCATCCCAGGCAGACAGATACTGGATTCCCTTAGAATGACACATGCAGAAGTAGGTGGCAAAGCAGTGTTATTGTTAGTTCAATTGGCACCCTAAACAACCCTCAGAGTGGTGCCCCCCTCATTCATGAGTTGACAACCAAAAAGAAGGCCATCTCTAAAATGAAGTTGATGATTTGTTGAACAAAAAAAAACCTTGCCTTAGTTCCTGCACTGTGTCAAGGTCTCAAGCTGCTCTTTTGTCTGCACATGCTCACAAATAAGATGTATCTGTCTGCACATGCTCACAAGGTATCATTAACTGTTGATCAATGAGTTGGGGAAAAATAGCGAAAAAATGTGACTTTTCAAGGATGACAGTCAACAGGTTGCATTTGTCAATTAATTTTAAAGCTTTTTCTCCCAGCCTGATGAATTGGATCATTTACTTTAATCCTGCCATACTTTTAGCTCATACATCTAATCCATTTTCCTTCATTCTTTGCTTTGTTTCTTTGTGAGTACATTGGATAGAGACAATGGAGTCTGTTAATCAAGCAGCTTATGTATATCTGGCATGCTTCATTTTGAGTATTTCCGTTTCATATAATAATCATCTAAGTATTGTAGCCCTGTAGCTAGCCTCTATCAAATTTTACTACTCACAGCCTCAGATATGTGAAACGAAATGTACCTCCTTTTCATAACTAACAATTTTTCTGTACTTTTCCTTTAAAAGATGCAGTGGAATGTTATGATTTAGCAACAGTCATCAAAACAACTAAATCATTGGTGCTCTAAGGTGAGAATTAGGCAAATATCTGAAAATCACCCCAATTCAGAGTAGAAGAACAAATCAGTATGTAGTCACATTTTAATATAAAAGAAGAAAAAACAGAGAGAGAGAGAGAGAGAGAGAGAGAGATGGATGGATCACAGAGCTCCTCAGGGCTGGCCTTGCGCACACATGAACTAGGCAATCACTTAGGGCGCCATGATTGTATGGGCATTCTTTCCCTTGTTATTTATGTATCTATAGCAATGTTTCACTGCTATAAAAAATCAGTAAATGCATAAAGCATTCCAACTTAAAAGAAACAGAACATTGGTGGCTTGAGGCTCTACTTGACTTGCCATTCAAGTCACATTGTTATTTTAGCTTAAACACTGATAAGTCACAGGAATACAAACCTCACAATGTTCAAATATAGGCACAGAGCCGCCTCAAGGAAAACAGGGACAGATTCTAAAATCAAAAGACAGTCTGAATTATTATGACTGGACACAGATGAAATCGATGAGATATGTGTCATATGTTTACAATAATGCTGCTGGAGTGCTCAACCAGATTTTTTAACACCGTTACTGAATTATCACTTAAGGTGTAGGCAAACATACATTTATATAAAAAAAGACCAACTATATATTCCATTTACAAATGTTATACACCACATGCACTCTTTTGTATAACTATCATCAATCCAACATTACATAAATTGCTTAATCCATGCTTCCTTTAAACCTCAGTCCTCCTACAAAACATTGTTGTGTATATATTCTTCCCATAATTTCCATTCATTTCTATGTAATTTGCTCCTACCCTTTTCTAAAGATCCCACATCCAGTTCTTTTATCTCTGTTACAATATTCAATGCTTTTTGGTAGCCACCAGAGTTAAACTTAATGAGGTCTCACTATGTCCATGCAATCCAATTCTTGTATCCCAGCTCAATCAACCAGATTTTTTGGCAATTTATCTGGATTTGTGAATTGTATGGGAAGTTGGGATGAAGGAATGGCACTGTAAGATGTGTTATTACTTTTTGAGAGAAAAGGTGCAGTTAGAAGTGCTACCACTGTTTTTACAGTGATTATGGCAGTGATCAAACAGCTATATTGGGCAGTATTTCTGGTTTTGTGATTTATGTGGGCAGTGAGGATGATGGGATAAATGTTATCACTGTTTTATAATAATGACACCAGTGATCAACCAGTTAAACTGGGAAATATTTTCTGGCTTTGTGATCTGTGTGGAGCAACTGAGATTGGAATATTTTAATGTGTGGCAACCTGTTTGTTTGGACAGTGAAAGGGGAAATAATATTACATAACCATCAGATGCCATGGCTATTAGTGCTAGGTGAGGGTTGGAGTTTGCAAGCTGAAAGTATTTGACCTTCTTGTCTCTGGTCAGCTTAAGCAGTCACTCTCTGGCTTTGAAGGACGAGTGTGAAAAAATGACATGAACTACTTAAGTGGACACCTGATAATGGGTGTGACTGTCTCACAGTATGTGGAAGCAAATGACTATCTTTCTTCTGTTGTTTGCTTATTATTTTGGCTTTGGAGGACTAGTGTGATTAAGTGAAGCAATGTGTAATATTTTCTTTTGTGGAAACTCTTTGAAACAAAGATGAAATACATTATCACAAGCAGATGATTGAATTGTACCTACAAGTGGCTATAATGCTTGGTGGAGTTTGTCCATTCAATCTCCAACCTCCCTACACTTGGGAAAATACTTATAAAACTAATCTGCAACCGACTGTCAACTTACATCCATCAATACCATCTCACTCTTAAATGCATGGATTCTGGGCTGCCAGGAGCTCACTGAAAGCACTGTGGTCACATACTGATGACATCAATACCATCTCACTCTTAAATGCATGGATTCTGGGCTGCAGGAGCTCACTGGAAGCACTGTGGTCACATACTGATGACATCTTTTTGAATATGGATAAAAGAAGTTTTTCAGGAGCCCTATTCATTAACCTTACCAAAACATTTTCTCATATTGACCACTTTCTGCTCCTTTACTCTATCCAAAAAATTGGGGTTTGCCCCAACACTGTCATCTGGTTCCAGCATTTCTTAACAGATAGGTATTTAAGAGTCAAAATAGGCTCATCACTATTATCTTCAATACCCTTTACAAAAGGAGTGTTTCAGGAATCCATACTCTCACCACAGTTGTTTTCAGCCTATATTAGCAAACTGCCCTCCATCCTCCCTAATCTTCCTATCAATCTTTATGCAGATGACATGGTTTTCCTTCTATCCAGTCCCTCTCATAAAACTTTTCAAACCCAGTTCAGTCTGACCTCCACTCTCTTAATTCTTGGCTAAACAACCATAAGCTACTCTTAAAGCCCTCAAAACAAAAAGTATCATATTTGGAACCTCGCAAAAGCTGAAAAAAATCCTAAAAATCTCACCATCACAAATCTCAATGTTTCCCCAAAAGAAACTATCACATCCTTTAAATACTTGGGATAATGGATAAACCAGTCACATAACTTCCAAACCAAAACTTAAAACACAAGGAAAAAGGTCACTTCTCATTTGCTTGGGTCCTAAAAATATCTCCCATGCTTTTCAGACCAGCTAGAGTTGCCACAGGCAAAGAAATCTACTTATTCAACTTCAATACTGGCTCCCTATCATAACCATAGCTTCTATAAAAAACACATTCATACATACTCATACAGGCTACTGACAACAAAATCTGATGATTTATTACCAATTCCCATCCTCAAGAACCCCACTGCATGACTATCCAAATCCCAAATGGTTCCCAGTCTTTTACAGAGATGAGCTACTCCTAGAGTCACTTCTTTTCAAACTGCTTCAACCAGGTGCCTTCCCACTATTTCAGGCAAACTCTATAATACAACCACTGCCTACAACCTCCACAACCTCTACGAATTAACTCTCTCACGCCGGACTCCCCAAATCAAAATGCACTATACCAACCATTCCTAATCGATTCTTGCACACAAAGTCTGGCAATTCCTCGCCTTCACCTAAAAGAACTCTCTTCTTTCTCATTTTCAGAGCACAACTCAAAAGGCACTTCCATCAAAAATCTGACTGCAGGCCCTTTTCCACTGGACACATCACCTAACTCCCTCCTCAGTCAAATTACTAATACTTTGACCCTCTGTTCTCACCTGCTGCTTCCATTCATATTTACTACCAAATTAATTCACATTTATTTTTGCACTGTGTTAATAATATTTATATATTGCTTCATTTATCCTTATTGTTATCCTTATTTCTTTTGTCATTTCCCTCACAATAAAAGATATTAGGCATATATAGGCGGCTTTATTTGGAAGAGTAAGTACGCATGATATTTATATATGTCTTTGGCGCTGGCTTTGGCATCTGAGAAGTAGATGCCAAAGAAAGTGGGCCTTTCATAGAGATCTAGTGGACTCCACTGATGACTGGCCCCTTTTTAGAGGTGGCGTAACAGATTCTAACCTCCTGAGTCCTATCAGTGAACCAGCTAGCTATCCAGTGTGTTATAAAGGTGTTTATACTTAGTTCTGTAAGTTCGCTAACAATGCCCTAGGGGGATATTGCATCAAATTCCTTAGCCCAGTCTAGGTAGGCAGTGTGTACTATTTTCCCCTCATCCATTGACTTAGTGACCTTTTTAAAGAAGTCCACCAGATTCAGTAAGCATGATCTGCCTTTGACAAAGCCAAACTGAGATGGATCCAATGTCTGGAGTTCTCCTAAATCCTTGTTGATAATTTATATGATAATTCTTTCCATGGCTTTCTAAATCTGGTGTTTGGTCAGCTTTGACCTTAAAAACTCAGATGAAGCTTGTTTCATCCTGGAAAAAAAGTAAGACTGTATTTCTTTCCTGTATGGATAATTTTTGTTCAGGCTATCATTTGATCAACAGTTTGGAAAAAAGCTCTTAAATGCACCTCAGTGCACATATAACCCCATGGCTTCTGGGAGCCTATGTGCTTCCCAGACCTCCAACTTGATTTAGTTATTACAGGGTCATTTTGGTCAGTTAAGGTGTGCTGAAAGGATGCAGGGAAAAGCAAAGTTGAAGAATAAAAATGAATTTCTTTCCTTAATTATGGTTTTCATTCAGCCCATTTTTGGATGTAAAGGTTATTTATAAAAGACTTTAAAATGTATCTTATTACATCTGCAGGAAAAAAAGTTGAAGAGCAATAATTTATTTATTTCTTTGATCATGTTTTTTGCTCAAACAATCACTGGGCAAAATGATTGTTTAAAAAAGAAAACAAGTGCATCTCAGAACATCTAGGAAAAAAAAACTAAAGAGTAAGACAAAGACAAACTATGTGAAAAAGGAGAGAAAAACAGTAATCTAGATGAGCAGACCAAGATAGGATGGGATTTGCGTCTGGAGGAGCTCCGTGAAGCCTTTCTTTGCCTAGAGTGCCAGTTTACCTTAGGCCAGCCCTGCCTGCAACACTCCCAAAATGATTACCAGCTTCATGCCACTAGAGATGAATTATGTGTCATAGTTCAGACAGTGCTCAGGATCATTACCCAAGCATTGCAGATGCCAATATTGTGGCACATGTGAACAGTCTTTGTAAATGACATAGGACAGATCAGTGGGCAATAAGCACAAAACTGCATAAGTACAATTTAAATTGTAGCTAGATCACAGTGCTAGCATGCCAGAATATGGATATATACCTCATTGCTTGGTTGTTAGTGTAAGTGTACAACAGATTACAGACTTAAAAAACTCAGAACCATCTTGTGTCTATTATAGTTTATATTTTGCATTTTTCATTTATATGGACACTGCTACAAAACTCTTGATAGAAATCACACCTATAATAACAAGGTAAATTCATGACATTTTGTAAATATTTATCTACAGAATTTGCTACCAAAAGGAAAGGCTTACATCTTCTGAAGTTGGTGTTAGCAAGAAGAATATCCTGTTTTATTTTTCAAATGTCTATGTGCTTTAAAGTTTGCATGACCACTAGAGAACAAAGATATCCAAGCTTAAGCTGCTCTCTTTAGATTTGCATTTCTTAAAGAAGGGACGTTAACATATTGTGAGAATTATCTTTCAGGACAAAAAGAAAAAGAAATGCTGGTTTAATCAAAGAGTTCTTAGGGAAAAAAAACTTAGAACCAAGTTAGATATTCTTGTGTGACTTAAGAAAATGTGAAATAAAGAGAGTGCTGCTGCACTGAATAAGTTAATATTGAAACACACACACACACACACACACACACACACACACACACACACACACACACACACACACACACACGTTCACATTTGACAAAGTTTGCTGATGACTGCAAACTGAAAGTGGTCATAGAATCTCCAAACAATGTTAGCATCCTACAAGGGAGTCTTACACAAAGAAATGATTGGTGCCAATATTGTGACCTTAAACTCACTGCAGAAGTATGTATTATCATCCCTTTTGATAAGTGTGATATTCCTACTAGCCCCCACATTAGTAATAACACTCTAGGTATGCACTCAGTGGTGAGAAACCTGGGCACACAGATTGACAGCAACCTTACCTTTGATCACCATGTCTCCACAGTGGTAAGACAGGCATTC